>NC_061843.1:14885192-14890192 GCF_019202785.1 Penaeus chinensis | reverse complement strand
TGCCAGTGAGAATGTCTTCCCAGGGTGCTTCAGATAAGGCATCACACATGCCTTGCCAATCTGCCTTTTTCCATTGCCAGATTGTGCGGGACAAAGTTTTCTCTCGCGCAGCTTTTTGGCTGATCTTGTCAACTGACATCTGATTGATCCAGATCAGTAATCACAGGGTCAAGGAATGAGCCTGATATGTGGGTTGGGAAATGAACATGATTCGT
The DNA here is from genome assembly GCF_019202785.1 of Penaeus chinensis. Classification (NCBI taxonomy): domain Eukaryota; kingdom Metazoa; phylum Arthropoda; class Malacostraca; order Decapoda; family Penaeidae; genus Penaeus; species Penaeus chinensis. The sequence continues at coordinate 14,889,977 of NC_061843.1, read as the reverse complement.
GAGCCCGAATGTAGTGAGGAGCTCTTTAAATGATCTTTCAACCAAGTGTTGGTTCAGAGTATATATGGAGAATATTATCCAGGTTGGCTTAGAGATAAACAAGTGGTTCAGAGCCATGCCACTGGGGTCTGTAGCAGACACAGAGAAGGACAGCATCACGTGTCTGTCCAGATTTTGAAAAACGTGAGTTCGAGATGATCTGCTACATCAATCTCAAGTGATTGTACATGGAGTGTTCTTCGAAAGAAGACAGCGATGCCTCCAAAAGTACCATGCATTCTGTCACGTCTGTGCCACTTAAAGTAACCAAAATTCTCAGGTACTGTGGAGTTCAAGAATGTTTCCACAGCAGCAAAGATGTCAGGTTGATGTGGGATTATGTGGCTGTATGTGAGGTTTCCAAACATTAGCGGAGGCATAGTACTGTACTAAGGCTGTGGTTGCGAGGCATAGTACCAGGGACCTTATAGCGAATTAGTGGTTTGTTGGTTGGGTGGCTGAATGGCTGGTGTTGGCCAGCCGTTGGCTTGCAAGGAAAGATGCGAATTGTGTGGTGTGTATGGCGTCAGTTGCTTCTGTATTGCTTGCACCAAGATAGCATTACTTTGACGCCGTTCTACATCAATGCATTAGAAGAGGCGTTCTTGTCTTTCCTCTTTTCTCTTCATATGACACTCAGATGTTTGATATCCTCTACGATGGCAATATTCACATTCTTTATCTTACAGCAGTTGTTTGCGGAGTGACCTTTGATTTTACAATATTTGCAGTAAAGAGTCTGCCTGTTTGATCTCTGCTGTCGATTATGAGTTGTCGTCTGGGGGTGAACCTGTGCTTGCTTCAGCCGGGCCTGATCTGTCTGTTCCCGTTTAGGTGGAGTTGATGAAGGCGGCTGGCTGTTTCGATTGTCAGGCTGAGACAATGACAACTGATGTGGCTGTTGCAGCTGTTGAGATGAGGTTAACTGTGGGTGTGATTGGTGTTGAGGCATTTGTGCCACAGACACAGCACCACTCTCGTGGTACGTATCCAGACAGCCCTTGAGGACGGGCAATACGAGCGTGTCGTCTCAATTCTGACAAAATGTCACTTCACACTTAGTCACACTATCCAACACATACAATGCATAATCACAGCTAAATTAATTGTTCTTAAAAGTGTATGTGCTTAAAATGTTAATGAAAAATGCGTATATTTAGAAGGAATATAATTAAAAGAATGCACGCACACACACACACACACACACACACACACACACACACACACACACACACACACACACACACACACACATATATATATATATATATATATATATATATATATATAAGGCAAATGCAAATCACACACTTAAAAGATAAATAATACGGTAAAAGATAAATAATAACTATCACACAACCCTTTGATTATTACATAAACATAAACAAAGATGCGTGTCCATTTATTTGTGAATCAGAAGACACATTACAATAGTAAATAAAAAAAAAAGTAGTACAAAAAAAAGTAGTACAAATAAAAAAAAAAGTAGTACAAAGAAAAAAAAAAGTAGTACAAAGAAAAAAAAAAGTAGTACAAAGAAAAACATAGAAAAAAAAAGTGTAGCACCAAAACAATATTGATAAAATGATATGTATATGTAAAACTATATATTCATATATGTGTATGATATCCTATCTATGTCTCTTGTACTCTTGATGGTCGGGTCTCGGGGTTGACATGAGACGCCCTTGTTCAGGGAAGAGCCTATGCCTAACAGTTGGTTTTCAGAAAACCGAAGGTGCCTTCCCGTCTCAAGAACAGTACCAGTATTGTGGAATGTACCATTCACCCAGAGGGGGCGTGGCACTCCAGTTGTCACTCCACATATACACCTGTACATACCTGTATTACCTGTGCGTGATTCCCATAGTTCACCCCCATCCCGTTTTCTCTTATTTTTTTCGCTTTTATTTCTAATAATTGTATTTGTTTGTTTTATTGTTTCTAGTTTTAGTTCATGTGTTTGATTTGTATTTTATTTAGTTTTGTATTATTTTAAGGTCGTGTTTTAATTTTTTTTTTTTCAATTAATGATTTTATCTTTTAGTAATGACTTATTGTATCATCTTATTTTATTAATTAATGTTTTTCAAATTCACGGTTTTTAATTTTACTGTTTTATGATTTTATTATGTTTTAGTTTATTCAACTCTTTTAGTTCACGTTTGTATGGCTTTTTATTAATGTTTTTGGTGTTTTTACGTTATATAAATCATTTCAATGGCATTATGTATTCTATTTGATTTTATTCAGTTTTTATTAAGAAAAATGATTCAGTATGTTGTGACGTCACGAGTTCCCAAGTTTCCCGGGAACGCGACAAATAAGCAGTGTCAACTGGAACGTTGTGCCACATCCCCCTCTCTCTGCGAATCTACACTAAAGGTTGCACTGGCTCTTGTTTACTTGCCTAGGTTTTGAAAATGAAAATGTGTTAAGCATAATTGAAGGCAATTTCTATAATATTTTACATAGATGAAGCTCAAATAACACTTAAATCCAGTGATGCTCATTTTGAATACTAGTTCTTTTTTACTTTTTATTTTATCGTTCTTAGTTGTTGTTTTTTTTACAGTGTATATATGTATCAAGTGTTTGCCTTTTATTTACGGTTATTTTTACTTTTCTTACCTATACTTTTACTGATCTTTTTTTTACTCTGCTTTTACCATACTTTTATTGATCTTTTACTCTACTTTTACTGATCTTTTTACTAATTCTTTTACTCTACTTTTTCCATATTCTTAATACTTTTACTGAGCTATCGGTATCTTATTTTTACTTTTACTGTTCGTTATTTTTACCCTTATTCCCGACTGTTTCTACCATACGCTTCTGTGGCTACCGCTCGTGCTACTACTACTGCTATTGCTCGTGCTACCACTACCACTGCTATTGCTCGTGCTACCACTACTACTGCTATTGCTCGTGCTACCACTACTATTGCTATCGCTCGTGCTACCACTACTATTGCTATCGCTCGTGCTACTACTACTGCTATTGCTCGTGCTACCACTACTACTGCTATCGCTCGTGCTACCACTACTACTATCGCTCGTGCTACCACTACTACTGCTATCGCTCGTGCTACCACTACTACTCCTATTGCTCGTGCTACCACTACTATTGCTATCGCTCGTGCTACCACTACTACTCCTATTGCTCGTGCTACCACTACTACTGCTATTGCTCGTGCTACCACTACTACTGCTATTGCTCGTGCTACCACTACTACTATCGCTCGTGCTACCACTACTATTGCTATCGCTCGTGCTACCACTACTATTGCTATCGCTCGTGCTACCACTACTACTCCTATTGCTCGTGCTACCACTACTACTGCTATCGCTCGTGCTACCACTACTACTCCTATTGCTCGTGCTACCACTACTACTCCTATTGCTCGTGCTACCACTACTACTCCTATTGCTCGTGCTACCACTACTACTCCTATTGCTCGTGCTACCACTACTACTGCTATCGCTCGTGCTACCACTACTACTCCTATTGCTCGTGCTACCACTACTACTCCTATTGCTCGTGCTACCACTACTACTGCTATCGCTCATGCTACCACTACCACTGCTATTGCTCGTGCTACCACTACTACTATCGCTCGTGCTACCACTACTATTGCTATCGCTCGTGCTACCACTACTACTGCTATTGCTCGTGCTACCACTACTACTGCTATCGCTCGTGCTACCACTACTACTCCTATTGCTCGTGCTACCACTACTACTCCTATCGCTCGTGCTACCACTACTACTATCGCTCGTGCTACCACTACCACTGCTATTGCTCGTGCTACCACTACTACTGCTATCGCTCGTGCTACTACTACTACTGCTATCGCTCGTGCTACCACTACTACTGCTATCGCTCGTGCTACCACTACTATTGCTATCGCTCGTGCTACCACTACTACTGCTATCGCTCATGCTACCACTACCACTGCTATTGCTCGTGCTACCACTACTACTGCTATCGCTCGTGCTACCACTACTATTGCTATCGCTCGTGCTACCACTACTACTGCTATCGCTCGTGCTACCACTACTACTATCGCTCGTGCTACCACTACTATTGCTATCGCTCGTGCTACCACTACTATTGCTATCGCTCGTGCTACCACTACTACTCCTATTGCTCGTGCTACCACTACTACTGCTATCGCTCGTGCTACCACTACTACTCCTATTGCTCGTGCTACCACTACTACTATCGCTCGTGCTACCACTACTATTGCTATCGCTCATGCTACCACTACTACTCCTATTGCTCGTGCTACCACTACTATTGCTATCGCTCGTGCTACCACTACTACTGCTATCGCTCGTGCTACCACTACTACTCCTATTGCTCGTGCTACCACTACTACTATCGCTCGTGCTACCACTACTACTCCTATTGCTCGTGCTACCACTACTATTGCTATCGCTCATGCTACCACTACCACTGCTATTGCTCGTGCTACCACTACTACTGCTATCGCTCATGCTACCACTACTACTCCTATTGCTCGTGCTACCACTACTACTGCTATCGCTCGTGCTACCACTACTACTCCTATTGCTCGTGCTACCACTACTACTCCTATTGCTCGTGCTACCACTACTACTCCTATTGCTCGTGCTACCACTACCACTGCTATTGCTCGTGCTACCACTACTACTGCTATCGCTCGTGCTACCACTACTACTCCTATTGCTCGTGCTACCACTACTACTGCTATCGCTCGTGCTA
>NC_061843.1:14867692-14872692 GCF_019202785.1 Penaeus chinensis | reverse complement strand
GAATTTGGTGAAGGTGGTCGGCGTGCCTCTCGATTTCTTTTCGATAATCCTCTCATTGTGGCTCTTATCTGTTATTTTCTATTGATTTTTCAGCAAGTTTTATTGGCAATAATAGCTTTATGACATTAAAGGTATTTGCTCCCACAGTTATTGCTGGGTCAATATCACTGGTCTTGTTATCATCGTATTACTATCATGATACCATCGTTGCTATGCAATAGCTAAATGCCATGATGATTTTATTGTTACTATCCTCATTATCATCATTGTCATTATTATTATCATTATTGTTTTTTTTTTTTTTTAGTATCATCATCATTAGCATTAGCATGGTTCTTGTTATTATTGTTATTTTCGCTTTTTGGATAATATGAAATTAATTACCTTTTCCTGCTCTCTCTTAAAAGGAAAAGGAAAAAAAGAAGAAAAACAAGGAGAAAAAGACAAAGGGATGGCTTAATCTTATAGCGCGTCTTTTTATGCATTAAACACACCGCTATACAATGTTGAACAAACACTAATATTCAGGTGAAAGGCGAAGGATGTTGATATAGTCAAATACAGAGAATTTTGCAATGGTTTCAGACATTTTTGAGTGAACTTTTGCGTAAAGGAGAATGTAATTGACTCACATCCATCTTTCTTAATGATATCACACCCTTAATGCTTTATAAAGACGTAAATAATTTGTTCCCCAAAGGAATATCCCTTTCCCTGACCTTCCCTCTCTCTTTCTTCTCTCCCTCTCCCTCTTTCCCTCTCTCACACATATACTCCCTCCCCTCTCTCATTCTCTCTCTTTCCCTTTCCCTCTCATTCCCTCTCTCTTTCTTCTCTCTCTGTCTGTCTCTCTTTCTTTATCTATCTATCTATCTATCTATCCATTTATCTATCTATCTATCAATTTATCTATCTATCTATCTATCTATTTATCTACCTATATATATATATGTGTGTGTGTGTGTGTGTGTGTGTGTGTGTGTGTGTGTGTGTGTGTGTGTGTGTAAACAAAGTGATCGTTGAAAACCTTCAATATATGCGGGGGGGTTTTGTTGTTGTTGCTGTCTACATTCAGCCACTTCACTTTTAAGTAAAAACACGAGAATACCAAATGAAGAAGAACGGAAAGCGAAAAGGAAGACTAAAAATAAGTGTATATAGTGTGCATACTTATCTATCGTTATTTAGAACCCGATAATAATAGTATTGATGTACGATATAGCCGCGTGGGAAGCGGAAGTTTCGTTATATCCCTAACTTTGAGAGTTCCTGTTGTCATGGCAACAACACATAATTCTTGTGGATCTCTATTTTGTTGAACATTTCGATATCATGCCTACTATTCATACATTTATGCAATGTTCCTGAAAATATACATATATATATCATCATCATTAACTTTACTGTTTTTTTTTTTTTATTATTATTATTATTATTACTATTACTATTACTATTATTGTAATTTTCATCATTAATATTATCAACATCATAATCATCATCATTATAATCATTATCATCATCATTATTACTATGATCGTTGTTATTATGATCATTACTATAAATGTTATTTTCATTATAATTATTGATGTTGTTGTTGTTACTGTTATTATTGTTATTATTATCAATCGCATTATTATTATTATTATCATTATTTGTATTTGTATTATTATTATTATTATAATCATCATTAACATTATTACTATTATCATTATTACTATTATTATTATAATTATTATCGGTATCATTATTATCATAGTATTACCATCATTATATCAGTTTCTATTATTTGTATTATTATTATTATTATCATTGTTATCATTATTATTCTTAGTAACAGTATCTTTGTTGTTGTTATTATTATGACTATTATTTTTATTATCACAATCATTATCATTATCATTATTATTATTATTATTATTATTATTATTATTATCATCATTATCATTATTATTGTTATTATTATTATTATTATCATTATCATTATCATTATCATTATCATTATTATCAGCACCATTATTTTCTGTTATTATTATTGTTGTTGTAATTGGAAGCAGTATCGTTCATTGTTATTATCATTATTATTATTATCATTATCATCATTATTATTGCTATTACCATTATCATTATTATCATCATCATCATTATTACTGCTATTATCATCATCATCATCATCATTATTACTGCTATTATCATTATAATGCTTATTATTATTATCATTATTATTATTATCAGTATTATTGTTGCTATTATTATTATTATTATCATCATAGCTGTTATCACACAACACGAACAAAATAAACTATCACATGACCAGTCTTGATCTCTCTGTTGCCCTGACCCTGCCTCACTGACTCTTCTAAACTCCCTCTGTTTTTCTCTCTCTGATTCTTGGATAATACTATAGAAATTTGGAAAGATCTAGTTTCGCCCGGACCTTCCATATATGGTCCGGCCAGATTCTTGAAGTAAGGATAAGTCCGATATGCGAAGCTGAGCCTCGCCCGGGCTATGCCCATGAGGGGAGCCCGGCCTGTGTCGACTAATGCCGACTCACTAACGTATGTCAGCTGATGCTGACTCGGCTGTGCTTAGTCCTTACCCGTCGTGGTGCCCAGCCACAGCAGTAACCTCCAGGCGACAATTGCAACCTCTTGCGCCTGGGCGGGGCGCGAACCGCCGACCCCTCGGATGAGAGGCCGACATGTTACCACTGTACTAGCCCAGAGGCTATTCTTAAAGTGAGCACGAGGTTTTTATACATAGTTGGGAGCTTCGGCTGCCTCCACTAGTTACCGTATTAATACTTGCAGGACTGACCTGCGCTGGCCTGCCGAGGTCAATTGTCTGAGAACTATCAATCATCTGTTCCTAATCTTAAACAAGAGGGCAAGAAAATGTCAACTAGGGCCTTGTGTCTTCACGGGCCATTATCATCATTATAATCATGACCATGTTTATTATCATTATTATCATTAACTCAATTATCATTATAATTGTCATCTCCATCATTGTTATTACCATTATCATCATTACTGTTATCATAATTATTATCATTATTATTATCATTAGTATCATCATTATCATAATTACTATCATTATTATTATTATTATTATTATCATTAGTATCATTATTATTATAATTGCTATCATTATTATTATTATTATTATCATTATTATTATTATGATTGCCATTATCATAATTACCAACGATGCGGGCTTACTCGCTGTGCATCCGTACGAGGCTGGTGCTTCACCCGCCATTTGACTCTAGTGCGACTTCATAATCCGTGATCAAAGTTATACGAGCCGCCAAAGACAGTGTTAAAAACTAATGTGAACATGGTTATAAAAATAACCAAAGAACGCATTTTCAACCAAGTCTCGTTACTTGGATGGCGTTGAAGTCTCCGAGAAAAAAATAGAGATTTATTTATTTTCTAAGTCCAATACCGTAGAGAGTTACAGCCCGAAATGCACCATTTTCACGCAAATTGTACATTACCAGTTCTCCTATGTATTCTTTCCTTTATTATTATGTTTTTAATATTCTATCTCTTTGGCGACGCTTCCAAAGTGTCAATATAACCCCTGAAGAGAGTAATGGTTGTGACATATTTTGGGTGTTTGTTTTTCTCCCCCTCTCTCTTTTCATGGTAATTCGGGTCCTTTGGGTTGTTTAGACTACCGAACTATCGGGTTGGTCTTCCGAAGCTTTGCCTATCTTTTTCTTTTCGCGACATGCTTGTGGGGAAGACAGTTCGGTCCTGACTTCTATGCTGAACAGTGGTTCCGCTCTCGGTATTGTGCTCGCTTTGGATTTACTTCGTCTTGGATTTACCTTGCTGTGGATTTACCTCGCTTCGCGCCAGGGTTGACGAATCCGTGTTTTACAAGCAGCCCTTTGATCGCACAAAGGGCCAGAGCATAAAAAGGACCACTCACATAGAAGGGACACTGCTTGAGGATCCGTACCTCCAGTGTGCCATTTCCTAATTTAAGCTGAGTTATTACTTAGTTTTCTTTTGTTGTTGTTTTTATGATTGGTTGTTTCTTTGTTTCTTTTTCCTTTCCCCCAGCTTGAGGATCCGTACCTCCTAGGAGAAAGATCTTCCACATTCTCGCCCGTATTCTAAGGGCCGTTTTAGCTTGTCTTTGCCGTTCTTTTGTTTATTTGTTTTACTTTGCCTTGGTCAATTTCTGCCTGACCTTGTGGGTGTTCAGGCAGTCTTCGTGATATATGACCTTTTGGTGTTATATTTTTTTACCTGGCTTCCGACGCTAGGTAAATTCCTTACAATACGTTTTCCTGTCGTTACACAAGTGTTTTTATTCAGAGTTCCTTAGCACTATTCTTTTATTGTTAATCTCCATTCTGGGTTGGAGATTAACTTGTTTAAATTAGGTTTCAGTGTATTTCTTTTCGTGCTAATACTGTCTAAAAATACTAATGGAGTTGGGACGCCAACTTAGGGGTAAATGTTCGTGAGTTACTTTTCTTTACATCTGGTGTTGATTTCCACGTGCATCACCCCCGCTGTGATTAAATTGGTGATGTACGCAACTATCTCAAAATTTCTCATGACTGAATTATTTGTAGACCTCCCTAAAGAGTGTAACCTGTTCATTAAATATCATACCGTCATAGAACTTTCACTCAGTCCCAGTCAGGAAAACAAATGACATCGATGTTAAGTTCTGGTTTTGACTAAAGCTGAATGCTTAACGTTCTTGGGCTTGGATCTCCTAAACAGCACATTGTTGGTTACTCTATCTCGCAACCCTGAAAGGCTATAAAAAGGCTAGACAAATCAGAGTATATTAAGCTGATATCCTAGAATAGAACATAATTTTACTACACCTGGGTTCCCACTGCCAGCAGGTGGATGCTCAACCCGAAGGGAAGAGGAAGAATTCTATGATCTTGCATTTTTCTTCCATAAATGTCCACGCAGACGCTCAGCCTACGCTATCTCCCTTTTCATATTTACACACACATCCAA
>NC_061843.1:14850192-14862692 GCF_019202785.1 Penaeus chinensis | reverse complement strand
TTTAAGACAAGTAAAACTAGTCAAGTAGATGTGAAAACAAGTAAAGTTCATAATAAGTAAAGCAAATAAAGTTCATAATAAGTAAAGCAAATAAAATACAGGAAACAACTAAAAAAAAAGAAACGTATACCAATAAGAAAAGAGATCGAGTTGTCTGTTTTCCCTTCCACCCATTTCTTTCGCGAAAGGAGCTACACGTGGGCCGCGCAGTGAATCTAGCACAGGAAGAAGGATCCGATAAAGTCCATAAATGTCAAACATCAGAATCTCAGCCGTAGTGTCAACAGCCACCAGAAATTGTGCATTGCAAAAATGTAATTTAAAGACTAATGAAAGAAGAACAAGTAAGGAAATGAAAAAGCTCGAACACATAAAAAAGCAAAATTAACACGGAGCAGAAAGAGAACAGTTAAGATATCAAACAAGTAAACAAATTTACAAATAAAACTATTAAAATAAAGGAAAAGTAAGGAAACATATTAAGGGAATACTCCTATTTTAAGTAGAATGAACACTATTGATAAGTTAAAACAAATAAAAAGCAAGTCAAGACAAGACAGAGAACAACAATTGAATTAATTCAAGGCAAGAGTTTTTGAACTGAAACTGAAACTCGGGATTAAGGCTTTAGTAACGTCTAAATATAATTACTAAAAGTTATGCCTACTATTCCAAAGGTAATTATCTCATTAGAAAATGAAAAGTTGATGTGTCTTACCTTTCAAATTGTTGAGTAATCTTCTGTCCAAGCGGTGTTGTACCGATTAAAGTCTTCGGAAGACCACCCAAGTTTCACTGACTAGGGAGAGCGCGACCATCAGTGACACCTTAACGCGCCGAAGCTCTCGGTGACACTAAACTTCGCTCTGCCTGTTGAGGCATTATAGCTCCATCACCCCCATCCTCACGACACACCACGCCGCAAGACCTAAGATTTCTCCATGCCATTTCAGCTCTCCCCCTCTCACTATTTGGCTTTGTTAATAATGTCTGGTTAGCGGAAAGTTCCCTAACGCAACATGCCCTTCCCACTTCCACTTCCTCTCCTTCACCTATATGCCTGCCCCTTCCTCCGTTCCCTTTACTTTTTCCCTTCATACAGCATCGTAACTCACAATCCCTTCCCCGTCCCTCCCTCCTTCACACAACCACTCCATCCTTCCTTCCCCTTCACATCCCCTTCCTTCTTCTCTCCTCTCTTAACACAGCCTCCCCCTCCTATCCTTCCCCTCACTCACAAACGCCCCCCCCCCCCCCCGTCAGAACATACATCGTACCATGTCTGTTTTTTTTTCTTCCGCTCTTTTTGTTAAGCAGAAGATAAAGCAGAGTCATTAGTGTTGCCCGTCGCCTTTGTGTCACGAATCAATTGTGTATTTCCGTTGGGTTTCTTAGCTTCACCGTCCATTGGCAAGCCACGACAAAGACCGACGAACCTACATATATATATATATATATATATATATATATATATATATATATATATATATACATATATACACACAGTCTGATTCGATACCTGCGCTCTGACTGCTGGTTCACGGAGAGAAAACGAGATATCGCCTTCTAGAGTCAAACGCAAGTGTCATAGGGGAAGTCACCGCTGTGGCACAAGTGTTAGCGCATCAAACCGAGATTGATTAGTAAAGGGTGACATTGCCACATAACCTCTCAATAGTGAATTGAGAGAGTCCTATGTCCTGTAGTGGAATGAATAGCTGTTTAATATATATATATATATTTTTTTTAACAGCTATTCATTCCACTGCAGGAGATAGGCCTCTCTTAATTTACTATTGAGAGGTTATATGGCAATGCCACCCTTGCTTGATTGGATGCCCTTCCTTATCAACCGCGGTCCGGTGCGCTAACACTTGTGCCACGGCGGTGACTTCCCCTACGATACCTGCGTTTGACTTCTCAAGGCGATGTGTCGTTTTCTCGTGGTCGAGCGAGCATTCAAAGCGCAGGCATTTTAATGACCGCCGCGACGAGGAATTGTGTGTGTGTGTGTGTGTGTGTTTGTGGTTGTGTGTGTCTGTGTGTATGTGTGTATGTGTGTGTGTGTATATGTATATATATATATGTGTGTGTGTGTGTTTGTGTGTGTGTTTGTGTGTGTGTGTGTGTGTGAGTGTGTGTGTGTGTGTGTGAGTGTGTGTGTGTGTGTGTGTGTGCGTGTGTGTGTGTGCGTGTGTGTGTGTTTGTATGTGTGTGTGTGTTGCTGTTTGTGTATGTGTGTGTGTTTGTGGTTGTGTGTGTGTGTGTGTGAGCGTGTGTGTTTGTATGGGCGTCTGTGTGTGTGTGTGTGCGTGTGTGTGTGTGTTTGTATGTGTGTGTGTGTTGCTGTTTGTGTATGTGTGTGTGTTTGTGGTTGTGTGTGTGTGTGTGTGTGTGTGAGCGTATGTGTTTGTATGGGCGTCTGTGTGTGTGTGTGTGTGTGTGTGTGTGTATGTGTGTGTGTGTGTGTGTGCGTGTTAGTGTGTGTGTGTGCGTGTTAGTGTGTGTGTGTGTGTGTGTGTGTGAGTATGTGTGTGTATGTGTGTGTGTGTGTGTGTGTATGTGTGTGTGTGTGTGTGTGTGTGTGTTTGTGTGTGTGTGAGAGAGAGAGTATGTGTGTATGTGTATGTGTATGTATTTGTGTGTGTGTGTGAGAGAGAGAGTATGTGTGTGTGTGTGTGCGTGAGTGTGTCAAACATTTATAATTCACTTTATGAACGGAGATTTCAAAGGTGGTTCTCTTGAGAACTCTTGAACTTAACCTAATGTCAGCGGGTTTATGTGCTGTTCCCTTTAGATTTTAGAGAGTTTTGTTACATACAGATGGTTCCACGTGTGCTCAGCCAGCAAGGAGTCTAAAAGTTGACCATAGTGACCGATTCCGATTTCACCAGTCCTTGAATTTAATATTGTCATTATCATTCTTCTTGTTATTGATGATCATTAAATTGTTATAAACATATCAATAACATCAAAGACAATATTATAGAAATGAAGCATTCAAATGTGAAGGAAAATGGTAAATAGATGAGATAGGTAGGACTAATAGCTAACCCCTTGGTGACTAAGCACTTGTAGAGCCATCTATGTGTAAATACAAGAGTTAAACTTTTATTACACTGGGCATGCCATTGTAGTCTTGCCACCCGCTGACATTCGGTTAATATAATACACACCTGCACAGGTGAATATCAGGAAATACACAGAAACGATAAACAAAGAAAAACGAAATATAATGATAAAAACCGACAGTAATAACAATAACAAATTAAATGAATTAACGATCTTCAACTTCGAAATAATAACTTTTAATGTAAAGACAGTGACTCATTAAAAAGTTAAAGTAAACATAATGTTGTTGCCTCTTTTTCATCAACTACTATATATTATCTCCTAAGTGTCTGAGGAGATAATATATAATACAGTTCATACTAGCCATATTCCTCTCACATATTTAACTCTTCAAACTTGTATCAATTAGTTAAGATAAATGTGAGGAAAAGTTCACAACTTTTTAGAGAATTTACACATTATTTATTAACTTAAAAAATATATAGCCAAAATGTAAAGCCAGTTACATAAATTGGTATGCCAATAATACAACATCTGAGTTCATTATAATCCAATACAATGATTATACCACCTTGAATATCCATCTTTTAATTTTAACAAATAGCTTGCCGCTTTACTCCAAATGTTAACATGCAAGCAACTACCTCATATCAATTTAAGCAGTCTGTTGTTAATTATGAAATTAGAGCAAACAATGTCAATGCCTAAAATGGATATAAGCAATAAGTAAAAGAATTCCTTTTTCCACATCCAATAACTGAAATCATAAAATATTTAATTACAGAAAATAGTGAAAATTATATTTAAGCAAGATGAACTACTTATACCAAACAATTTAAAATACTAAGTAAATGTCCTTACACAATTGCTAACTTAAACTTAAGATTATCTCCATTAAAAAATAAATGAGTCCACTTCAAAAATGGACAGATAATATCTTATACTTAATCAGGTAATCATAATACTACATTAATCTCGATAAGCAGTAACTAAATCAAGCAAAAACTTATCCTAGAAAATACTTAACTTATACATACATTATGCAAACACAAAATCTCTACTGGAAATTAATAATCTTCATCACTGTTAAATCACACTTCCGTAGAGCTGAGATCTCTTAAAAGTAATTCATTAATTCCTTACTTTCTAAGCTAACTTAATATATCCTTACACTTAAAATTCAAACCTATATGTATTCAATTATATCATTCTTCAATCTTGACAATCAAATTATTAATTATTCCATAATATAATTCTTACTTCCAAAATTTACTTAATCAAATACAATTCTTTGTCCATTATATAGCCACACACAAATCAAGAAATAATCCCTAATACTACTTAATCCACATTATCCATAGCATATTCCCGTCCACTATGTTCCCTAAAGATAAGGCACTAAATCACTTCACAAAAGTGACATGGCTACTGGATGCTACTCCGAAATCTAATCCGCGTTCGTCTGTCACTAACCGTCTTTTATTCCCGATGTGGGAGCCTATCCGGCCACATCCTTAACAGTTATCATGAATATAATATATTTTTTTTTTTTCACTAATTTGAAAGATACCTGCGTCAGGACTCTCCTGTGTCCCAGCAAATTTCCAGCACTGTATTTATCACTTTAAACTTTTCTACCTGCCAGAAAATTGTCTTTTCTTGTTCCCAGACTGGTGTGTTGTAATATATATAGTGATCGTTCAAACTTCTTTTTTGTTTCTGTTAGTCCGTCACGTGGCGTCACTTTGTCACAAGATGTTTTCAACACTTTGACGTCATGGTGCGCCTCTATTTTTTGTATCTACGTCTTGTCCTGTTGACCACATTTTTGTCTGGAGTCCGCTCGAATCCTCGCAATGTTACTATATTTTTGATGTCTCGTCCCAGGTTGTTTGTTTTACCCGTTCATGTAGCATCCGCTATGCCTTCGCGTTGTTCACGTGATAATGCCTTCGTGGGTCTACGACAATAAAAATAAAATCAAAATACTAAAATAAAGTATATAATTCCAGTAAAGACGATATGCAGATATGACACTTAACATGGAAATAGAACAGCAAAAAGAAAATCCTACAGAGAATTCCAGAGTTTACAGACACAGGAAGGGCATTGTTATTTCCAGGTTGGAAACCCATGCGAAACTTTTGCAATATGTTAATCGAATAAAAAAGAAAGCTTTTAATAACATCACGATTAGGTTTCATATTTAAAAACTTCTTGATTCTTAAAACTAAAGTGACTTCAAAATCACGAGGTCATTTTTTATCATGATCCTCACTAACAACACTAAAAAACTACCCTCCCCGTGCCCCGCGAACACACACGAGAAAGAGCTTTTGGAGAAAACTCTAATATGAATTGATATAACGAGTATCTCATTTTTGTTTGATACCTACATTTCGGTTGTCTAAAATATATGTAGGCTATTTGAAACCAGTTATATAATTTTACTTGTACTGACACAGATCTAAGTCGGCATGACGTAATACTAGCCTATATGCTATATGCGTATACATATATATATATATTGTTTTTTTTTTCCTCTTATCGACATTAGCGTATAACATAAAACTTGTAGAGGGTGAATACTAAGTGGCATTACACAGATACCCGCTTTTTTATGTAAAAGATCAGATTTACTGACTCCTGCGCCTGGCAGTGTGACTTACATCTTTTGTGCAAGTGCCGTGGATTTGGATTAACTTTAATCTGAAATTAACTTGTATGACGCGTACAGAAGACGCCTTAAGAAATGAGAGACAGCTATTAATACTGCACATGCGCAGAACGAGCTACTCAATCCCACAAATTATGTAAATATATATGTATATAATGTATATAATCCCACAAATTATGATATATAATGACATCATCAAATCAATAGAAAAGATATTTATAATAAGCAATAACGAAACAAATTCTGACATTTTCATGTCATAGATGTATGTGAAAATTCATCAATATATATTGTTGTAAGTTGTGGGATATTCAAACTGCAGATATAACTCAACATTGAAAAGAAAATCCCATAGAGAATTCCGGTGTTTACAAACACAGAAAATGCAATGTTATTTCCAGGTTGGAGAAACATTCCCAACGTATGCAATATATTCATTGAATAAAAAAAGAGAACTTTTAATAACATCACGATTAGGTTTTAAATTCAAAGTACATCAAAACCGCGGGGATTTTTTTGTCATAATCCTCGCTAGCAACATCCTAAAAAAAACACACGAGAAAGAGCTCTCGAAGAAGTTTGAAACCTCCACTTGGGTTGTCTGTCATGTTTAGAGGCTCTTTTTTCCTCTCTGTCATGTTTAGAGGCTCTTTTTTCCTCTCTGTCATGTTTAGAGGCTCTTTTTTCCTCTCTGTCATGTTTAGAGGCTCTTTTTTCCTCTCTGTCATGTTTAGAGGCTCTTTTTCCACTCTGTAGCAAACGTTTCCTTATCAACATTTCTCATGTAAAACAGCAGATTTACTGATAATCACATTGACTCGTGCACCTGGCAGTGTCTTGCATCTTCTGTGCAAGTACTGTGGATTTGCATTATATATATATATATATATATATATATATATATATATATATATATATATATATATATATATATATATATATATGAATGAATATATATATGTATTTTTTTAATATATATATACACATATATATATATGCATATATATATATATATATATATATATATATATATATATATATATATATAGATAGATATATATATACAGATCGATATATGCGTGTGTGTGTGTATGTATATATATATATATATATATATATATATATATATATATATTATATATATTATATATATGTGTGTGTGTATATATATACATATATGGATGTGTGCTTCATGGGTGATATGATATCAACCGATGGTATCAGCGCTCCAACCAGTATCGTTGGACAAGGTATAGTGATACGGGTACTGTGGCCAAGGAGATCGACCACATTCTTGTCAGCACTCGATGGAGGATCTATCAGAACTGCAGTATTTACCGGAGTGGTGAGTTCTGTGGCACTGACCATTGGAGTGGCTACCCAACGGGTTCACTCCAAACCTCCACGTCCCCCCAGTGGCCACCCTAGGATGCTTCACTTGGACAGACTGAAGGAGGAGGAGTGTGCCCGTGGGTTTTTCCCCATATTCTTCTGAAACAGATCTTGGACCACCTATTAAGGTGCAGGCTGGATTTACTCCAGGCAAGTCCACAACAGACAGTATCCTAGCGCTTTGAGTAATTGTGGAACACTGTCATCAGTTCATTCATAGGTTGCTTTTAGATTACATCGACCTCAAGAAGGCATTTGATTCAGTGCATTGAAAAACGCTATGGGAGATTCTGAGACTTAGGTTAATTCCGACACGGATTATTGGTCTAATAGCAAGCCTATACTTTAGATAGTAACTTTAGAGTTACTATCTAAAGTCAGTGTGGAGCAACGCTGGGCAATATCAAGGTCAGGACTTTGCCAATCATGTTGTTATCCTATCTGAGTCTCTGGAATCACTGGGTGGCGGCTCTTGGTGTATTTAGCAATGAGGCAAACCCCTTGGGCCTAGAGGTCTCCTTGATCAAGACTAGGATTCAGGACCTTGGGGGCCAATACATGCTTGTGGTGAGGACGTTTAAGTCACAGAGCTTTCCATACCTTGGTAGTGTAGTCCATATCTCTGGGCTGTCAGACCAAGAAGTCAGTAGACAGATTGGCCTGGCAGCAGGAGCCGTGAACTCGATCAACGAGATCATTTGGAGATATCGGTACCTATGCAGAAGGACCAAGCTACATGTCCTCAGGGCCTTGATACTGCCAGTTTTACTCTATGGAAGCGAAACCTGGACGCTACCTAGTGTCTTTGAGTCTTGTCTTAATACTTTTTGTAACAAGTCTCTTCGCTGGATCATGGGGTACAGTTGGCAGGACCATATGTCCAACCGAAAGCTACACCATGAGACAGGCATGGGACCTGTTCCTTGCATATGGGATCTCCAACTCAGGCTATGTGGGCACCAAGCGCGTTTCCCTGTGGATAACCCTGCCCATCAGGTTATGTCTTCGCAAGACAATTCTGGGTGGAGGATGCCCGTGGGATGACCTAGGAGGTCAGACCTGTCACGAGGAGTTAGAGATGGGCCGAGGGCCTGAAAGCGAAGAGCGGATGTGTCTATGTGCCCCTGTCAGCGTTAGCCACTCGATGATGATATCTATATGAATAAATATATATATATATATGATATATATATATATTTATATTTATGTATATATACATATTTTATTTATATATATATATATATATATATATATATATATATATATATATATATTTACATGTGTATATATATATAATATATATTTATATCATATATATATATATTTATATTTATATGCATACACACACACACACACACACACACACACACACACACACACACATATATATATGTGTGTGTGTGTGGGGGTGGGTGAGTGCTTCATGAGTGATATGATATGAAGCAATGGTATTATAGCCCAGATATATATATATATATATATATATATATATATATATATATTCATCCTAGGCATGACGGTAAACTGCACCTAGGGTCCCTTGGGCAAGGAGGGGCCCTGTGGCTCCTCCCGTGAGTGCTTGTCAGTTTGCATGGGATGAACGTTTCTGTGTGTTGAGTGAGTGCTTGTATGTTTGCTTTACATGAATTTTGCATTCATTAGTGAATGCCACCCGGCTAGGAGATGGAAAACTCCAAAATGAACCTTAAGTCGGGCAGCAGCGACACTAGTATCTGGAGTTGGTGGAAAAGCCGAACCGTCGTCAAAGGTGGCTTCAGAACAGCCGGAGGCGGGCCAGTAACCTGGTTTTGGTTCCTGTACTGCGATGGAGGAAGGCAACAGAAGACTACCTTCATTA
Source organism: Penaeus chinensis (assembly GCF_019202785.1). Lineage (NCBI taxonomy): Eukaryota > Metazoa > Arthropoda > Malacostraca > Decapoda > Penaeidae > Penaeus > Penaeus chinensis. Next base: position 14,853,693 of record NC_061843.1, on the reverse strand, counting down.
TCATTTCCAAGGCGTTCGCCAACACACCAAAAATGGCGCTGAACCTGCCACGCAGCAGACAACCAAGAAAAACCCCCACGTAATGCTGGTCTCAAAGCCCGGATGAGAGCAGCTGGAAAGGCTGGAAGAACAAACAATGATCTGCTGTGGCAATCCTTGAGGGGAGAAGCCGAAAGATGGAGGCAACTCATCAAACAGTCAAAGTCAAAGTTGGTCCCATGTCCATGTTAACGTTGGGACATGTTGTGTGTGTGTGTGTGTGTGTGTGTGTGTGTGTGTGTGTGTGTGTGTGTGTGTGTGTGTGTGTGTGTGTGTGTGTGTGTGTGTGTGTGTGTGTGTGTGTGTGTGTGCATGCACGATTTGATATAATTGGGCTAATCTTACGATAGTGGTACCCGACTGCTATCTTTATAGTTCAACCCGTGCATAGTCAAAAGCTATGGGAGTTCACCCTAAAAAAAAAAAAAATCCACTGCCTTGTGGCATATGTAAGATGAAATAGGGTTCGGGAGTTAACCCTTAGGAAAAGATTCGGAGCCGGAGTCCCGAAGGGAATTCGTTGACGCTTGGCTCCTGCGACCCTGTAGTGAACCATAAGAAAACGAAACCATCAAGGGGGGTCCCAAGCAATTCGTGGCAGGGCTGGATGCCTGAAATCTCCGCTTGTCACCACCAGGGACCACCACCGTGGACACCCCCCGTGGACGTTACAACGACGAGTTATTTTATTTTGAATATGAATGTATATACTTTGTTTAGTTTTTATACTTGTTTCTGCCTTGTAATTAATGTCTTAAAACAGTTCATAGTGTTATTTTTATCTTATTATCATATTATAAGCCTCCAGAACCACAATCACTTAACTGCTGGTTCCCGCCTCTATGACGATGTCAGAGGTATGGGAGATGGACAAGGGAGTCACGCTCACACGGCCCAGGCTACAGGTACTCTCTCTCCCAATCCACGGGTTGATTGACAAAAACAAGTGGTATTCTAGCAATAAGCCAGAGATCCTTGGCGGAAGACTGCTTGCTCAGGATAACCCTTGCTGCAGGCATAGAGAGAGGCCGTAGTCGAGCCATTTTCTTTGTTGGTTTAACCTTACGGTGATTTACGGTGACGGACGGAGGATTCGAGGCTTTTGTAAGATAAGTTATGTGTGCACCAGCAGTATATGCCGGCTTTGCTATATCTTTGTCATTTATGTACATATATCCAAGCTCTTTTATTAAATATTAGTTTTATATGTTTCTCTGTTTCATTTTCATAGTGAGTTGTGCCCAGGCTCCTTTTGATTTTCCACACGGGGAGTGTTAAGTTTAAACCTTCGCGGTATTTGTAAAACCCCGTTGTATAATATACTTAAAGTAACATTAGGGAACCAGAAGGGTTCGATATATGATGAATGTTACAGGATATGTGTAAATTTCACAAACAATATTTATCCCAAACCCACCGTGCCCTCGGAGAGTGCTTACCGCTCGGCCCGCTCCGTCGGCATAGCGTAGATTTAAAGTAACCAGTAAATAGCTTGAGTGTCGAAGTCTGACACTAAGATCTAGCCTTTCTGGTCACTACAACCCCGCTGGAGCCAAACCATATCGGTCTATGCCGTTCCTTTGGATCCATCAGCTGCGTTGAGAGAGGGAACATGCTACACGGGTAACAACTTGCTCGTCACATTCTTTCGAGAGAGAGAGAGAGAGACGCACACACGCGCATACACACACACACACACACACATACACACATACACACATACACACACACACACACACACACACACACACACACACACACACACACACACACACACACACACACACACACACACACACACACACACACACACACACACACACACACACACATACACACATACACACATACACACACATTCACATGTATATAGACACGCACACAGATATATATACCCACACACACATGTGTATGAATGTAAAAAAAAAAAAAAATATATATATGAATATATATATATATATATTATATACATACATATATATATGCATATATATATATATATATATATATATATATAGATAGATAGATAGATAGATAGATAGATAGATATAGATATATACATATATAAAGATATGTGTATATATATATATGCATATAGACAGATATATATACATACGAATGACTGCCGCGATAGTCTATTGGTTACTGCACTGGAATCCGACCCTCATGGTCCCGAGTTCAATTCCCTGTCACCGACTATTGGTCCGCGCCTGATCTCACGACGAGAAAACGACATATCGCCTTGAGAGGTCAAACAAAGGTTTCATAGGGGAAGTCGCCGCCGTGGCACAGGTTTAAGTACACCGAACCGCGGTTGATTAGGAAGGGCATCCAATCAGGTGATCGTGGTGCAGAGGCAGCACGATCAGCGGAAGAGCTATGACGCCAAAGACAATTGTTGCAGAAATGCAAGCAGAGGATCCACTGGTTAGAGAGATGGTGAACTCCTCAATCACCCGAAGGAAGGCAACAGGAAACTACCCTTGTACACTCCCTTGTACAACCAAGACATTAAACATGGTCGCCAACGTCATGCTCTCATACCGCACAGAAAGAAGACATATACATAAACAATATGTATATATATGTATGCATATATATAAATAAATAAATATATATATATATATATATATATATATATATATATATATATATGTATGTATATATATATATATATATGTATGTATATATATATATATATATATATATATGTATGTATGTGTGTATATATATATATATATATATATATATATATATATATATATATATATATATGCCACGTGGCAGGTTCTGCACCATTCTTGGTGTATTGGCGAACCCCTTGGAACTGATAATGAAGGTAGTCTTGGTTTCTGTTCCGCAGTACAGGAACCAAAACCAAGTTACTGACCCGCCTCCGGCTGTTCTGAAGCCACCTTTGACGACGGTTCGGCTTTTCCACCAACTCCAGATACTAGTGTCGCTGCTGCCCGATTTAAGGTTCATTTTGGAGTTTTCCATCTCCTAGCTGGGTGGCATTCACCAATGAATGCAAATTTCATGTAAAGCAAACATACAAACACTCACTAATACACAGAAACGTTCATCCCATGCAAACTGACAAGCACTCACGGGAGGAGCCGCTGGGCTCATTCTTGTCTGAAAATTCGTAGAACCATATGAACTTTATGTTTAAATCCAAGGATGACCATTCGATTTTGTTAGAGATCGTAGTGGGACAGGTAGGTCTTATACAGGCTCTTTCTGATTCCTAGTCTCTTTTGACCCAACAGTTTGATTTTCAAGACCTTATCTGCACCGAAATCAGGGGAAAGATTTATAGTGAACACTATTTTCAACAGATTTCTTCCTGTACCAGGGGCTAAAAGATCAAAAATTTCCTTATCCTACTCCATCAGTCCCTTTTCGACGTCCCTTTCTAGAAGTTTAAGGTGAAAGTCAAAAAGTCCCGGGTTGATATAT
>NC_061843.1:14840192-14842692 GCF_019202785.1 Penaeus chinensis | reverse complement strand
ATTATTATTATTATCATCATCATTATCATCACTATTATTATTGTCATCATTATTACTATCACTACTATGATTATCATTATCATTATAATTATTATCATTATTATCATTATCATTATTATTATTATTATCATTATTATTATCATAATTATCATTATTATCATCATTATTATTATTACTATAATTATCATTGTACTTAATATTATTATTATTATTGATACTATTATCATCATTATTATTTTTATTGTTATTATTATTATTATTATTATTATTATTATTATTATTATTGTTAATATTATCATTATTATCATTATTATTATTATCATTATTAATTTTATTATTATTATTATTATTATTATCATTGTTATCATTATTATTATTATTATTATTATTGTTATCTTTATTATTATTGATACTATTATTTCTATAATCATAATCCCAATTACTATTACTATCAATAGAATTTTTATTATTATCGTTATTATTATTATTATTATTATCATTATTATTGATCGTGTTGATACTATGGTAAATAAAAAACATTATGCAAAATTAGATTTATTGAAAGTGAGATTACAGTTTCAAAAGCCCCCTGGACTTATTATTATTATTATCATCATCATCATCATCATTATCATTATTATTATTACCATTACAATATCATTTCAATATTATAATTATCATATACTTTCCACAATTATTAATAACTTTTATCCCTATCCTTATCAACGCTATTATTGTTATTATTTTGATTAGTGTTCACATAAATATTATTATTAATTTTCTTATCATTATCATTATTATTATTATTATTATTATTATTATTATTATTATTATTATTATTATCATTATTATCATTATCATTATTATTATTATTATTACTTTTATTAGTATTATTATCATTACCAATACAATTATTGTTGCTGTTGTTGGTATTATTATTATTATCATTATTATTATTATTATTATCATTATTATTATTATTATTATTATTATTATTATTAATACTGTTGTTATTATCATTGTTATTATTATTAATATAATTATTTCTATTATAATTATTGTTACTTTTATTATTATTATCATTTTTATTATTATTAGTATTAGTATTTATCATTGTCACCAATGATAATAATAATAATAATAGTAAAGATAGTATATTTTTTCATTATCATTATCATTTATAATTATATTAATAATGAAAATAAAAATGATAATTGTAATAATAGTAATAAATGTTTTATTATCATTACTCTTTCATTATAATTGTTATCATCATTATTTTGTTATCATTCTTATCATTATTGTTATCATCGTTATCATTATTACAATTGTCATTATTATTGTTATTGTTATTATCATTACCATAATTACATTATAATCATCATTACTGCCATTGTTATTTATTACGACTATTGTCATTATAATGATTATCATTTTTACTACTGTTATTACATTTCTATTATCATTAATGTTCTTGTTATTATTGGCATAATTACTATCATTATTATTATCATCATCATTACCATTATGATTATTATTATTATCATTATCCTTATCAGTATAATTATTATTATTGTCATTATTATCATTGTTATCATTTTCATTATTATCATGATTATAATTTTTCATTGTTAAAGTATCGTTATTATCTTTTATTGTTATTTTCATAATCATTATTATGGCCAATTATTATCATTATAATTTGTTTCATAATTATTATTTCTATGATCATTGTCATTTTCATCATTATCTTTATTATTGTTATTATTAATATTATTATTATTATTATTTCCATTAGCATTGTTACTGTTGTTATTATTATCATCATTATTACAATTTTCATCATCAGAGTAATATGGGATTATAGTGAATTATTTAGTTTTTATTGTTTTTTTCTTGTATTATTACCATGATTATTTTCACTGTCAGCCATTGTTATTGTAATCAGTATTATGGTTATTGTTGTTGTTGTTATCGGTATTGTTACTGTTATTATTACTTTTATCATTATGATTATTATGATTATCATTTCTCATTATTTTTATCATTTGTTTTTATCAGTATCATCATTATGATCATAATCTATTTTTTGTCATTATTATTATTATCATTATCATTATTATTATTTTCATTATCATTATCATTACCTTCATCATATCATGATTATTTGTAAACATGTAAATATGTATTATCATAATCATTGTCATTCTTATCATTATCACGGGTAGTTAAACGTTTATGAAACGCAGATTTGTAATAAAGAAGGTATAAAATAAAAATAATATTAATAATAATAATAATAGAAACAGGAGGAGAAACCGTAATAGGGAATCCCGGAATAGGCGCTAGGAATGAGAAGGACAAATGCTAGTCGATTTTGCGGAAGCTCGATCACTCACTGTCATGAATAGATTCTTTGAAAAAAAAATAGAATGGAAGTGGACATGGAAGTCGCCATATGACATCAAAAACGAAAATGACTTCATAATTTCAAATAGGT
>NC_061843.1:14825192-14830192 GCF_019202785.1 Penaeus chinensis | reverse complement strand
GTCATCCTCTTTCGATGTGTCTTCTTTGTGAGTGTGTGTGTGTGTGTGTCAACGGGTATACCAGCACGGTTGCGAGTGTATATATGTGCCTGCATCTCTATGCGCGCGATTGGTTATTAAACTCACTCGGGTAATTTGAGTGCGTGATGTCAATCCAGAAATCGCCACTGACGTCCTTTTCGTCCATGAGTTCCAGAACAAGCATGAACTCGTCCTTGGTTTCCGGACGAAAAAGGGCGGCGGACGAGTTGATCTGCGGACGAGCGGATGAGACAGGAGCACTGGTTAAATACATATGCATACATACATACAAACATACATACATACATACATACATACATACATACATACATACATACATACATACATACATACATACATACATACATACTTATATATTATATATACATGTGTGTGTGTGTGTGTCTGTGTGTGTGTGCGTCTGGTTCATAAAAAGTATGTACTACATGGTAAAAAAGAATATAAACAAGACGTCGATATCCCTTCAGTCACCCAAATCTTTCGCCACTTCCAACTTCCCTTTGTGGGTGCCCTCCCCCCACGGGAAAGCAAAGCAAAACACACGTACAAACACAGACACACAGACAAACACAAACACGCAGACAAACATGCAAACATTTAAAGTAGACACAAGTATAACACACATCGAAGTACTCACAAAGGCACAGCGCACAGGGAACGTATCACTCACCTGCTTCGACCCCCTCTCCCTCCCTCTCCCTCCCTCTCCCTCCCTCTCCGTTCCTCTCCCTCCCTCTCCGTTCCTCTCCCTCCCACTCTCTCCACCCTCCTCTCCTTACAAACAGCAACTGGGCAGTTTTCACTAAAAGTATATTTGTATCTTTTCATGTTTACTGTGTATATTTGTCTTATATATTTAGTTTATAGCTTTCCTTATATATATATATGTATATATATACATATATGTATATCTTATATGTGGTACAGGGCGTGCTTTGCAATCGCAAGGCTCACGCTCGGCCAGGCCTCTCAACCGACTCAGCTGGGTCAAAGTCGGGGAGGAGAGGAACGGCCGCCCTTCCGCATCAGCCGCGGCTTGGAATGGGCTGTAGTGTACCTCTTACTTTGCAACGTGACTACATCGCGTGTCTTGTATAATATGACCTTCGGGGGGGGGGGGGGGGGCTCTTGTATGGAATGGTAGCAAAGCACAACCCGCTAACCCTGGTTAGGTCTAAAATAGATTATGGGTCAATCTTGTATGGCTCGGCATCGAAATCAAGTTTGAAATGTTTGGATGCTGTACAGAATGCTTGTTTGCATGTGTGTCTTGGAGCCCTGAAATGTTTTCGGATCGAGCGTCTTGAGGGGGAGTCAGGAGTACCTCCCCTCCGACTCAGACGCGGCCAGTTAGCACCGACCCATGCCGCAAAGGTGGCTCGAGACCCGAGCCATCCTAATGGTAACGGAGGCATTAGCCCTTTGCCTAAGTCGGTATAAATCTCTATACTATCGATACCCTGGTTCAGTCAAACATAGCGCCTTGGGAAACCCCCAACTTTTCCATCATGGAAGCTTGATTTCCATCAGCTAAGGCCATGGCGCCGGAGGTGGAGGTACACCAGAGGTTCAGAGAGATCCTTAATGAATATCTCTCTGTTTTCATATATATATATATATATATATATATATATATATATATATATATATATATATACACACCGACGGCTCCAAGACAGATGAGAATGGGGTGAGGTCGACTGAATGTGAATTGAAGTTCAGACTGCCGAATCATACGTCGATCTTTCTTGCTGAACTTTCTGCTATTCATAGATTTGTGCTATTGATTTTGCACCATCGACGACCCATGATATAATATTTATTTTTTATGATTCATTAAGTTCACTTAAAGCCATAAAAGCATTATAAACCACCAAAAATAAACTACTACTGGGTAATATTATTTGTAAGCTAAATAATATTATTTATTATAATTTAAAAAATGCAATAGCCTACTATTAACAATTCGTTCCATGACCTTGCATAAGCAATTTTTAACACAATTGGGCGGTAGGAGAAGGCGGATTTCCCACTTCTTTCAACATGGGAATGATGTGGGCGAAGTGCCATGAGTTTGGAAAAGTGTGGCTCTTCCAAATTTCATTGTAAACTTCTAGCAACTTAATCACGGCATCATGATTAATATACTTTATCATCTCATATCAAATCTCATCATGGCCTAGGGATGTTTCTCTACTGGCTTCTAGGGCTCGGACAAGCTCATCAATTGTTAGGTCTTTATTGTAATCAAAGTCATCTCCTGTGGCAAAGTGAATAGGTTGCAGCTCACCTGCTTCCTTGGTGGTCAGGAATGAGGGATGGTAATTATCTGAGCTGCTTGTATAAGAGAACTGCCTGGCGAGTGCATTAGCAATGTCACTAGGTAAATCGAAATTAGTACCCTCGTGAATGATGTTTTTAATTTAGATTTTTTTTTTTTTCTTATTTATCATATTGACACTGGACCAAGATTCTGATATTATTGTACTACTATTTATTGTAGAGACAAAGCTCTCTTATTATTCCACGATCCCTAGTACTTGCTTGTTTGTAATTACAAAAGGTCTCACTATTGATGTTATTTTTTAATAGCCTTTAGGCCATATTGCGTTGGCACAGCACCCTGTGGCAATCTGGTGTCACCATGGAATTAATTTATTTTGTGGCAGACTATCCTGAAGAGCAAAGATCTTGTCATAGATTATCACATTAAAAGGGGGACAATAAACTGAACATATAGTCAGATACATGCCATTAATTTTAACTTTGCATGCGACAAACTCCAAAGTAAAATCAATAGTCACTTCAGTAAAAGAAAGGTTTTGGTGGTTGTACATAGCAACTCCACCCCTGCCCTCACGGTCCTTCCGACATAAATTTATTTGAATCTTTATCAGTACATCTTAATGAGGTGTGTCCGAATTTTTGGCATCTATTACAATGTATTGGCTTTTGGATGTAAGGTCTTACTTGGACACGTTCATATCCGATATTGACATATTCAGGGATTTTATTTTAAGCAAAGGTCAAAAAACGCTGTTCAATTTTCGCTGGTACATTCCCATCCTTCTTGGTCACACAATGAATGTCCACTACGTCATGTTCCTTCATGCTCTTGAGAATTTTACTTTTTTCCTCAAATCCCTGTGAAAGATTACTACCTTACAGGCATTTGGACCAATAGGAATAGTTACTCTTAAACCCTTAATCTAGGAGTTATATTTTACTTTAACAAGGAGGCTTCCAACTCGCAATTTTTGGACGAAATCAAAATCGCCGTCCACTTGACCATCAAGGACTCTTTTGATGATAAAGGGGTTCACGTTCAAAAGCGATTGATTTTTATTCATGCATTTAACATTCGCGAACCTTGCATTCTCAATAGGCATTTTGAAAAAGAGGTCTAGGTTTGTCATTATTAGGGGTTCCATTGTTCACAGTCGAGTTGGTCAGAGAGTGGTCATGAGTCGCCCCTCCTCCTTGAGAAGTAGGTAGCCGGGGTAGCATCCATCCTGTATATTGGACCAGGGCCAACCCCTTGACCCGAACCCGTAGTCCTGAAGGGATAAAAAAAAAAACTTTTAACTTTTGGTATCAGCCTAACAATAATAGCTAAGAGAGTAAGGCAGTTTTCCGTCCTCTACCCACCCAGTGGAAGACTGGTTGCGTTCTCCAGTACCAAAAAAGGGATCGAGTTATGTGGAGGACACCTCCTTACCGACGAACTTGCCTAGTGCGAAGGACAGTAATTCAATGACCACCCCCCAGGCGAATACAGGGGTTCACAAGGAACTCTGGTAGGCTCAGGAAAGTCATATGAAAAGGAAAAGAATTCAGAATAACAGAAAATGTGCGCCCAAAGGACGCCTCGGACTACTGGGCCTCCCTACCCAGGGGTCAAAGCCCACAAGGGTTACCCTAGTGTAGTAGAGAACTGCGGGTCTGAGGTTGGGTGCTGACTACGCCTACTGTAGTCAGGTGTCACCTGCAAAATCAAGAGCACTTAAGGTGCAGGCAAAGCACTAGAAAGTGCAAAAGGATCTGTAAAAACAGTTTTTACTCTATTTGAAATTACTTTAGAAATCTCAGAAGCAACAATGTCAAGCGAGACGAGAGGCCCCGGGCTCCAGGGTAGCCCTTGTGGCACAAGACTTTGTATTTGTTGCTGCTGTATTATGAACAAGGTGTGAGTTTGGCAAAATCTCATACACAAGTGGAGTTTGGCGGCAAGACTCTTGTTAAATATCATCGTTTGTCGCGTCGTAAGAATGTTTTAAATAAAATAGATAAAAGTAAAGGTGAAACTTATTTGATCATTAAAAACTTGAGGCCGTAAAATAAAATTTAAAAAGTACAAAGTAAAACAGATAAAATAGATAAAATAAATAAATGAATAAAACTCCAGGGATGAGGAGATCGCAGATGGCTGCCAAGAATGGCCACAGATGGTGCCGAGCAAGTGCTGCTGCTCTCACAGTAGGGGTATCTTGTGTCTACTACAGGGCGTTCCTCTGTGAATGTGTCCCCAACGTCCACTTGGGAATGAGACTAACTTGACTTAATGTTCCATATAATTGTTTTATTTCTTTATTAGCCTCCCATACATGTTTTGAAGGTATATAGTCCAACCTTATTTGACTGTATACCTTTAGGGATATTGTTTTACCTTATGACGATAATTAATTATTAAAGTTTGTGCAGTGCAAGTACACTATTAAAAATTCAGGAATCATTATGAATTCATTTTAACAATTGATTCATGATCATCACTTATTTTTATGCCCATTTCGACAATAACTACTATCACTTCCCATTTATGTTTAATAACTGTCATTAAGGCCTATCCATTACCATTAATCATTCATAAAAATTCATCTTAACATTAATCACCATCTATTCTTTATCAGTTACAGCCGCCGGTCTATATAAATCCTGACCGATGCAACAGGCAGTTCGTG
>NC_061843.1:14807692-14810192 GCF_019202785.1 Penaeus chinensis | reverse complement strand
CGCCGCGAGAAGAAGAAGGAGTAGGGCAGTCGCGTCTCGCGGCCGCTGCCTCTCCCGACGCTGAGGCTAGTACGCTCGGCCGACCCCTGCCACGCCCGGTAGTAGATTTAACCCCGCCCCTTTCTGGAAACCACGCTCACTATCTGGAAAATCTGTCGGTCTGATAAGGTTGAGAGGGAAAAGGCAAATCCCAAGCAGCAGAGGAGGAAGATATAGTGGGAACGGATAGATGTAAAAAAAAGATGGAGAGGAGGAAGGGAAAGAGGAGAGAAAGATGGAGAGGGAATGAGGAGAGGAGAATGGAGAGGGAAGAAAGATAAAATACGTAAATTGAAGTCATGAATGAAGGGGAATGGAATAAAGGGGAAAGACGAAAGAGACAGAGAAGGGAGAGAGAAGGAGAAGTAAGAATTACAGGAGGGGAGAGAAAAAAAATACAAAACAGAGAAATAAGAAAGGGGAGTGGAATGAAGGAGGAAGAGGAAAAAGCGAGAGACACAATGGAAAAGTGAGAGAAAAGAGACAGGGGGAGGCGGAGGAACAGGAAAAGGGAAGGACGAAGCCGATGTGAAAAGGAGGTAGAAAAGAGATATAGATGCGTGGAAGTGATAGTGGCGGTTCGCGCCCCGCCTAGGCGCGAGAAGTTGCAATTGTCTCCTGGAGGTCACTGTTGTAGCTAGACACCACAGAGGGTAAGGACTAAGCTCAGCCGAGTCAGCACTAGCTGACACACGTTAACGAGTCGGCATTAGTCGACACAGGCCGGGCTCAGCTTCGCATATCGAACTTATCCTTATCCATAAACCTTCTCTCGGGCCGGGCCACATTTAGAAGGCCCGGGCGAAGCTAGAACTTCGCAAATCATCTTCATCATAATAAACCCTCTCTTTGGTCTTCCTCTATTTCTCCTTCCCGGCAGTTTCATTTCGGTCATCCTCTTCCTCACGTTTTCCTCGTTCTTTTTGAGGTGCCCAAAGCACTCTTGCCTCTCTAGCCCGGTCACCAAACCTGCGTACATGTATTGCTCCTCTGATATATTCATTTTTCACTTTGTCCATTCTTGTCACCCCTAACGATCATCTTCTACTGTTTTGTCAGTGGGCGTCTCCATGCCATACAGCATAGCTCTTCTGTCGCATATCACTCCTATGACCTCTCTCTATCCATTCCCTCCAGCACTTACTCTTTATTTTACTTCTCTTCCTTAATCTCCATATCTCTGGACAATCGACCCCAAATACCTAAACTCATCAACTTCTGCTCCTCTACCTCTTTCAGCCTCGTCATCACTATTGGGGCACAAGTACTCAGTCCTGGTCCTACCCACTTTCATACCTCTCCAGCCGTGTCTGAAACTCTCCCCGGCTCCTCCAGCATACCACCACATCATCTGCAAACATCTTTCCATGGAGATTCTTTCCGTATCACATCAGTCTATCCATCACTAAAGCAAACAAAAAGGTCTTATCCTTAATGCAAATCTATCTTCACTCTAAAGCCTTCCGTCATTCCTGCCACACACCTTACTGACGTTATCTTCTCTTCACCACGTACTTCTCTGCCACTCCAGACCTTCTCATGCAATACCATAATTCGACTCTAGGAACTCTGTCATAAGCTTTCTGTGTGTTTATAAAGACACAGTGCAACCCTCTCTGCCTTCCCTGAACTTTTCCATTACCATTCTTAAGGGTGAATATTCCATTTGTCGTGCTTCTTCCTGGCATAAATCCAAACTGCTCATCACCGATTTCTACTGTTCTCCTCAGTCTGGCTTCCTACACTCTTTCCAAAATCTTTATTGTGTGACTTATTAACTTTATTCCTCTGTATTTGTTGCAGTCTTGCAGTCTTGTCCTTGTGTTTGAAAATCGGGACCATGCCATCTCTCCGAAACACCTCCATATTTCCTTTCATCTTTCTCATGGCCTTCTTACTTCATCTGCTGATCTCCACATCTTGATTTCCGTCCTCCAGTCTTCTTTTGATTGTATTTTCAATGTTTATAAGTTCCTCAAAATACTTCTTGGGTTAGACAGGAGTGTAAAGGCAACATTCAAACGTGGAAGGTTTGTCAACACAGAAAAAGTAGTTCTTGAAAACTAGACCAGGAAGAATTCTATAAATATTTAGGAATTAATGAAGGAGAGGGTGTACAATACGCGAAGATGAAAGAAAAGATCAGGAAGGAGTGCATCCGTAGAGTAAGCTCAATTTCAATATCATAAGTTGGAATCTACGTGAGCTTCAGAGACTAGATACTATGAAAACATACATTTTTATACCTTTTATTAACACATTTATTCTTTCAAGACATACTTCCAATTTCACTCACTCTAGGTCACTATTTTTGATCTTAAAAATGCCAATAGAAAAGAAAATTTCATGATAATAATAATAATAATAATAATAATAATAATAATAATATAAATATGATTAATAATAACAATATCAATGTATATGATAATAATAATTATCATCAGAAGAAGAAAAAGAAGAT
>NC_061843.1:14802692-14805192 GCF_019202785.1 Penaeus chinensis | reverse complement strand
TGGCAATGATGAAAACAACGATAACAATAACTTGTTAAAATAAATCAAAGGCTTTTCCGAGAAATCTTGTAAACGACTGCCAAGCAACTGCTCCGACTGACCTCCTTATCAAGATCGAAAAGGGGAAGGAGTGTTATTAACGTCATAATGATTGATTTGGTAAAACTAAAAAATGAGACCGACCAGTGTGTTGAGTATGTAAACAGGCGGGAGGAAAGCTAGCGGCAATGGGTAGGAAGAAAGCCGAAGAACCAAAGTGTTTCTGCCACGAGTCGAAGGTGTTGGAAGCAATACTTCTATGGATCGATAATCATATTGATAACAATGATATTAAGGATAATAGTGAGAATGAGAATGATAATAATATGAATAAGAATAAGAAAAACAATAACAATAAAAATAATGATAGTAATAATTATTATTATTATCATTATTATTATCATTATTATTATTGTTACTATTATTACTATGTGGGTGGTAATAAAGATAATGATGATAATGATAACAACAATTATAGTAATAATAACAATAATAATAATAGTAATAACAATTATAAAAAATGATAAATGTTATTGATAACTGTAATAACAGCGATAATAATGATAATGCTAGTAATAATAACAATAACAGTAATGATGATGAAAATAACAAAAATGGACACAGTAATAATCATAATAATGATGATAAAGATAATTAAAATAATAATAATGATAATGATATAGTTATTATGATAATGATAATAATGGTAATTACTACTATTATTATAATCATTAATATCATTATTATAATGATAATAGTAATAACATAACGATAATAATAATAGTAATAAAAAAACGATAATAATAATAATAATTTTAATAACAAAAAGAAAAAGAAGAAGAATTGTAATAATAATGATAATAATAATAACAGTAATAATAATAATAACAATAATAGTAAGAGTAATAGTAATCATAGAATAATAATATTAATAATAACAAAAATGGCAATAATAATAATAGTAATAATAATAATAATAACGATAATATTGATAATAATAATAATTATTATAATGATGATAATGATAACAATAATAATGGTAATAATAACAATAGTAATAATAGTAATAATCACAGGAATAATAACAATAATAATGATAATAATGACAATATAAGAGTAATAATGATAATGATAAGAATGATAATAATAACAATAATGATGATAATGATAATGATAATAATACTAATAATAAGGATAATAATAATAACAACAAATAATGATAATTATGATACTACTACTAATGATAATAATAATAATACCAATAATAAAAAGTAGTAATGACAATGATGATAACAACAATAACACAATGACAATAATAATAGTAATGAGAATAATAATAATAGTAATGAAAATAACAATAGGATGATGATAATTATAAGAGTAATGATAATGATAATATTTGTAAAAATAGTATTGATAATAGCAAATAAGATGATAACTATAATGATAATAATTATGGTGATAATGATGTCGATAATAATAATAAAAATAATAATAATAGTAGTAGTAACAATATTATTAATAATTATAATAATAATAATCATTATTATTATTATAATAACATTAATGATAATAATAATAATGATGGTGATGATAATAATATAACATCAATAATAATGAAAATAATAATAATAAGAGTAATAATAATAATAATTATAATAACAACAATAATGATAATAATAATAATGATGATAATAATAATAGTAACAATAATAATAATAAGAGTAATAATAATAATAATAATAATAATTGTTATGATTATAATTATAATGGTAATAACAATAATAATTATAATAGTAATGATAATAACTATAATAATAATAATAATAATAATAATAATAATAATAATAATAATAATAATGATAATGATAATGATAATGATAACAATAATGATAATGGTAATGATAATGGTAGTGAATATGATAATAAGAATAGTAGTGAAAGTAATAATGATAATAATAATAACAATAATCATCATCATCGTCACCATAATAATAATAACAAGGATTATAAAACTAGAAATAGTAATAAATATAACAACAATAGTAATAATAATAATAATAATAATAATAATAATAATAATAATAATGATAGTAATAATGATAATAATAATAATAATAATAATAATAATAATAATAATAATAATAGTAAAGATAATGATAATAATAATAAATGATATTAGTAATAATGATAATAATGGGAATAATAATAATTATGGTATTAATGATTATGATGGTACTGAATATGATAATGGTGATAATGATGATAATATATATAATATTAAAATAATAATGATTATAATAATTATGATAACAATGATAATGATAGTGATAATAATGATAATAATATTTTCAAAAATAGGGAGAAAAAGAATCCTAATGATAATAATAATAATGATAATATCAGTAATAATAATAATAATGATATCAGTAATAATAATAATAATGATAATCGTGGTGAT
>NC_061843.1:14782692-14792692 GCF_019202785.1 Penaeus chinensis | reverse complement strand
CAAAACATGTATATCTTTTATTATAAATAAGCAAAAGCAAAATGTTTTACACTGCAAACATTAAACAAAAACATAAATAGTATTTTCCTAATTGCCTCTATTTGTCTATACAAATAAAATCAATATACCATGACATAACAAAATAAATAACTAGCACTGAAATAAGTTTGTTTTCTTAATACATAAAGAAAAAAATCTAATTCTGCCTTAGAGCAAAATCTTTAATTGTGCCATATCTATTTAATAACCATATTCCTCTAAACAAGCTCTTTAGTATCCATCCATGGCCACCAGCGCCTGCTCTTTCACTTTGGCCACGGTCTTCTCTAGGCTGCTGCTAACATCCTCCAGCTTTTCTCTGGCCTCATCCAAGCGCCTCATGTTGTGTACTAGCTCATCATTCTTCTCCACAAATGTGACAGCATGTGCAAAGATATGTGCCTCTGTGACATCTTCACCTTCTTCTGCTCCATTGCTGACCTTCTCAATTTCCTCCTTTTCTGAAGTTTCAAGGAACATTGGTCATATTAGAAAGCAACACTAACTTTGAAACATATACTTATAATCACAATAATGATTATGATAAATGAAGATCATCATCATCTCCAGCATAATGTTATTATTATCATCATTGCTGTTGTTATCATCATCACCATCATCATCACCATCACCATCACCATCACCATCACCATCACCATCACCATCACCATCATTATCATTATCATTATCATTATCATTATCATTATCATTATCATCATCATTATCATTATCATTATCATTATCATTATCATGATGATGATGATGATGATGATGATGATGATAAAAATAATAATAATAATGACAATGATAACAATAATAATGATTTAAAAACATCTTGGGAGAGAGGAGGAGGGGCAGATCAAAGGGCAGTACTGGTGTAGCAAGTAAGAGAAAAACCTCATCTGCATGCTTCCAGTCTGGCCTCATGTTACGTGAGCCTAACTTTGAATCTGAGAATTGCCACATTAGACTAAAAATTGTATGTAGGGCAGCCCCTATGAAATACATTATGGGAGCCACCATAATTGGCATACGTGCATGACTGAGCAGAGCAGTTTCATCGAACAGGATCAGGTTGGACACACTGAGGGTATCAGGCTGTGGAGCAGCAGTGTTTGGCAGGGTGAACTAAACGCTAACAATTCTGACATTGACAGGAGAGGTTGATATGATCAGACAGGGAAGAACTCTTTGCCAATAGAAGCATCAAGGGGGAGGTCATGTCTACGGAAAGTATTGGTTGAGGACATAAAGCGGCCTTTAGGGGAAATGGTGTAGCATTGTACTGATGCTGCATCATAGTTCACGAGGCAGGCAAGAAGGTCTTTTCCACAATGTGACCAATCCTATGACCAGTTGTTGGGGAGATGGAGACAGTTCCAGTACAAGTATTGAGGGAGGGATGAGGCTGAGCAGGAATGGGTTTGCCAGTGAAGTCAGTTAGGGTTGATAATGCCATAGCTAGGGATTCGGATGTAGCTGTGACAAGGCAGGAATGATCAGGGGAGCTGTTGAAGAAAACTTTGCCTACTTGATTTTGGAGGCATTGCTGCAAGAGGAGAGAGTAGTCAGAGTACGGGACTGTAAAGGCGAACACAAAAATTCAATCCCATTTGGCTGGGTTAAACACAGTCTTCAAAAAGTTTGTAGAGATGGGGTTAGTAGAATGATGGGGACGTGTGCTGTGAGTGGTAGTACTGTGGAGAGGGTGACAATATGGCAGCAGACGGAGTAGTAGAAGAAGAAAGCTGTGGGGGTGGAGGAGATGAAGTAGAGGATGTTAGGAGAGGACGAATGTTTTCTGGAGGTTGAGTAATGACCTAGGTGAATGATTTGGACTGGACTGAGGTGATAGTAGGTATTGAGGAAGAGGTACCAGTAGTAGTAGTCTTCAGAGTTGTGGTCACAGGAAAGTCAGGGGTAGGGGAATCAGGAGAATTTAAGCCTGTGGGGCTATTTGATAATGGAGCAAGAATCAATGCCCCTTAATTTTGCAGTATGGTGGGGAGAGAAACAGTCTACCCTCAGGGTCCCCTTGAGTGTTAAGGGCTAGATAACTAAACAGGGGAATGCCGTGCCCATGCTTCCCCAGGCCATTCATGACTGACACAAAGTCAGCCTTTTAACCTTTCAACTGTAATTGTAATTATGTTAATTTTTCATAAAACCTTTGCATAACTGAATGATGACTTTAGTATCACTGGATTCCTCTCACCTTCTCATGCACATAAATATATAGAAATTACACCACTGAACCCCCCAAACCCTCACAATCTTGGCCCCAACAACAAGAGAGGGCATGGAAGGTACCAGGGAAATTGCGGGGTAAACTAACATTATAACAACTTCACTGAAGATCCTTCACTGTACTTTAAATACAACAACCCCACCCCCACAACCCCACCCAGGAAAACAAAAAATCCTCCACATATGTACAGCAAAGCGTTGGGCAGACTCCACATAGGCGTTCCCAGTCATACACTCTACCCTGCAGAGAAAACATGGAGGATTCTGAAAGTGCTCCTGCATTAGACAATATAGTGAATGATTCTGAGTATGTTATTCATTCATGCCCTAACTAGCTATCAGTGCCAAGATTGTTGCTAATGGTGGTGGTGGTGGGTGGGTTCTGTGGAATAATTTTGGACAATATGTAGTATAAGGTCTTGGCAGAGTTGGGTAATAAAACCTACATGAAATGATAGAGCAATACAAACCAAGACAAAGTTCTTCTATGGCTATGTGTGTGCAGATGCTTCCCAAGGGTGCTATACGTAAAAGAAAAGAGGAGATCCCCCAATTTTGGCTAAGTCGCTCATCTTGTTTACATTGCGAGGGTGAATTCTAGAGGCATATACTACTACAGGGGTCCAGGGGGTGTAGCCCCCTGCCTAGGCATATATATTACCATGGGGGTCCAGGGGGCAGAGTCCCCTAGCTTGGGAATATATACCACGGTGTTAGGTTAGGTTGGATGTTGGGTTCGGAAGTTTTGTTTAACAACCATGGGGTCGTGTTTTGATTTTTAATTTCCCTGATATACTTCATTCCCTCCCCTGCTTTGGAACTATTAAATGGATGGTTGATGGAGTCGGTGATCCTATCTCCTCAACGATTCATTTGCACAAGGAACAATGCCTAGAATGGTTGAAAGCAGTGGATTTCATGCAAAAAAATATCAAAATTGTTTTCAAAAGTAACCCACTACCCTCTTCTACATATTGACCATAATTTATATGTGGATAGTAGACAGTGAGAGGAATTCATCAATAACAAAATTGTCAAAATTGATAGAATATTATCTGGGTGTGCACAATACGCTTACATGTGATGTTTGAAATATTAGCCTGTTTCCTATTTGTCCCTGTCCTTACCTTCCGACTCGGCCTTGAGGGTGAAGATGAAGTCCTCCTTGGCCACGACGCGAAGGTCCTCCTCCATCTCCTCCCAAGAGGGCGGGATGGGCCTCGCGGGCAGCTTCGACTTCTTCTTGGACTTAAACATGGCTGTCCTTTAATATTATTTCTCCCTACGATTTACCGTAATGGAACGTTTTTTTCATATCAAGATTCTTGTCTCTCTAGAATACTACTTTAGTTCTCCTGACTTCAAAGATGTTTGTAATTCAACCAAAAACTCAGATTTTGCTTGATTATCTGTTATTATCACTTCTATATAATCAAGACAGGATTACTTCAATCTGTTCCTCTTTTTCTGACCATATTTTCACTTAAAATTTGAGATAACTTTACGCTGCTGCGTTGTCAAAATTTCGTCGAGTGTCAACAAATAGGATAATGATAAAGTATAATAATAATGATTATCATCAACACTGCCTTCATTATGTGTTGATTTCTTTAATATCAATTATTGTACTTGTTATTATTATACACATCATTATTCGTTGCCGTGCTAAACATATAAAAATCAGAGAACGTAAAGATAAAGCAATGATGGTCGATTTCCTTTATCTACTAACACATACATTTTCTTTATTTTTCCATATACAAATATCTGTCAGATATATCACTATCATTAGTATTATCATCATAATCATTCTTATTATTATTACTATTATCATTTATCATAGTCATTATTATTATTATTATTATTATTATTATTATCATTATTATCATTATTATCATTATTATTATTATTATTATTATTATTATTATTATTATTATTATTATTATTGTTATTATTATTATTATTATTATTATTATTATTATTATTATTATTATTACTATCATTATTATTATTATTATTATTATTATTATTATTATTATTATTATTATTGTTATTATTATTATTATCATTATTAATATTATTATCATTATTATTGTTGTTATTATATTATTGTTAGTAGTAGTAGTAGTATTACTATTATTTTCATTATATTATTATTATTATTATCATTATATTATTATTATTATTATCATTATATTATTATTATTATTATTATTATTATTATTATTATTATTATTATTATTATTACTATTATTATTATTATTATTATTATTATTATTATCATTGCTATTATTATTATTATTGCTATTATTATTATTATTACTATTATTATCATTATATTATTATTATTATTATTGCTATTATTATTATTATTATTATTGCTATTATTATTATTATTATTATTATTATTATTATCGTTGTTGTTGTCATTACTTTTACTAATATTATTATTACTACTACTACTACTATTATTATTATTATAATTATTATCAATTTTGTTATTATTATTATTATTTTCATTACTATTACTATCATCATTATTATTGTTACTATTATTATCATTATCATTATCATTATTACTGTTATTTCTATTAATATTATTATTATTATCATTAATATCATTATCATTTTTATTATTCGTACCATTATTAGTCATTATCACCATCATTATTTCTTATTATCATCATTATTATTATTATTATCATTATTATTATTATCATTATTATCATTATTATTATCATTATTATTATTATTGTTATTATTATTATTAATAGTAGTATTATTATTATCATATTATCATTATCATTATCCTTATCATTTTTATTATTATTATTATTATTATTATCATTATTATTATTATTAACAGCGTTATTACTATAATTATCATCATTATTATTCTTTTACTGCTATCATCATCATCATCATCGTTATTACTATTATTATCATTATCATTATTATTATCATTATTATTATCAGCAGCGGCCTTACTGTTACCATTATTATTTTATCATCATTATCATTATTATTATTACTATTATTATCATTGTTATAATTGTTATTATTATTATTTCTTTTCATCGTCATCATCATGGGGGGGGGGGGGGGGGGGTTAACACTGACGGGGTCGCATGGCCGCATCCAACCTTAGCTTCTACGCAGGCCCTTGGCCCATCCTCACGACAGGACTGGTCGCCATGACCTCCTAGGTCATCTCACGGGCCTACTCCATCCAGGATTGTCTCGCAAAGAGACAACCTGTTGGGCAGGGTCATCCTCAGAGAGACGAGCTAGGTGCCCATATAGCCTGAGTTTATGCAAGTAACAGGTCCTGTGCCGGTCTCACCCCATGATCAGGTGTAGTAGGGACGAAACTCCAAGGCACTAGATAGCGTCCAGGTTTCGCTTCCATACATCAAAACTAGTAGTATCAAGACCTTGAAGACACGTAGCTTGGTCCTTCTGCAGAGGTACCGACACCTCCAAATGCTCTTGTTGATCGAGTTCATGGTTCCTGCTGCCAGGCCAATTCGTCTACTGACTTCTTGGGTCTGACAGTCCAGAGACATAGACTACACTACCAAGTTATGCAAAGCTCTCTGTGACTTCAACGTCCTCACCGCAAGCATGTATCGACTGAACGGGTTCCAATAACAGGCCCCCAAAGTCCTGAATCTTGGTCTTGGTCCAGAAGATATCTAGACCCTAGGGCTTCGCCTCATAGCTAAATGTATCAAGAGCAGCCATCAGTGATTCGAGAGACTCAGAAAAGATAGCAACACCGTCGGCAAAGTCAAGGTCTGAGACCTTGATACTGCCCAGTGTTGCTCCACACTGACTTTGGATAGTAGCTTTGCCTATTATCTAGTCCATGCAGGTGTTGAAAAGTGTTGGTGCAAGGGTACAGCCATGTCTCACCCTTGAATTAACAGGGAAGAAGTTAAACAGGCCCCCCTACCACACTTTACAGCACTTTCAGCATCAGTATATAGGCTTGCAATTAGGCCAATAATCTGTGTCGAACGCCTTCTTGAGATCGATGTAGGCTGCAAGCAGCCTACAACGGAACTCATGATGGCGTTCCACATTGACTTGAAGCGCTAGGATACGGTCTGTTGTGGACTTGCCAGGAGTGAATCCAGACTGCTCCGGTCTCTGGTGCCTTAATAGGTGGTCATGGATCCATTTCAGAATAATGTGGGCGAAAATCTTGCCTGGTATACTGAGCA
The DNA here is from genome assembly GCF_019202785.1 of Penaeus chinensis. NCBI lineage: Eukaryota > Metazoa > Arthropoda > Malacostraca > Decapoda > Penaeidae > Penaeus > Penaeus chinensis. Next base: position 14,786,180 of record NC_061843.1, on the reverse strand, counting down.
GTGTGATGCCACGGTAGTTGCTACAGTCCCAACGATCCCCTTTCCCCTTCCAGAGAGGGATGATCACACCCATCTACAAGTCAGGTGGCAGTCAAAACTGTATGCAAGTCCCATGCCATAGGTTTGCCCTCAGCCTTTAGCAGGTTAGGTTAGGTTAGTTCAGTAGGGATATCACATATGCCTGGCAGGGCAAAGGTCATTTACCAAGAAATGGCCTTCAGCCTTAGCAAGGTTCCTGATGATCTGTTCCTTGTCCCTTCTCAGCAGTGTCCGAGCCCTACACACCAAGGAATGGCACAAGTCCTGATTGCCATTCAGCTGAGCCATGCGACATGCTCATCAACATGTGTTACCTATACTACCGAGGATTGAAGTCGGCTGGAGATGGCTAACCCCTGGAGATGATGGCCATAGCCCCCAGCCCGATCAGTAGTAGGTACCTTAATTCCCAACCGCTTCATTTCCCTCGAAAGCAGGGGTAACATCCTACCGCAAGAACCGGATGTTCCAAGCTCCTATCTGGATAGCTCTCCTGAGGTTAAGCCTCAGGCTGTCACTCTGTGTGAATGCCACCTCTGCCACCCCCACCGACGTCACCCTATATAAAGAGGACTGGCAAGCCCCTCATCATCATTATTGTTATTATTTATATCATTATTATTACTATTGTTCTTGTTATTATTATTATTATTATTATTATTATTATTATTATTATTATTATTATTACTATTATCATCATCATTACCATTTTTGATGTTATTATTATTATTATTATTATTATTATTATTATTATTATTATTATTATTACTATTATCATCATCATTACCATTATTGATGTTATTATCGATTATTGTTATTTCTGTTTTTATTATCATTATTGTTGTTGTTATTACTATAACAATCTTTATTAGCATTATTATTATCATTATTATTATCATTATCATCATTATTATCATTATTGATGTTGTTATTATCGATTATTATTATTTCTGTTTTCATTATCATTATTGTTGTTGTTATTACTATGATAATAATCTTTATTATTATTATTATTATTATTATTATTATTATTATTATTATTATTATTATCATCATCATCATCATCATCATTTTTGATGATATTATCATTATTATTATTATCATAATCATCATTATCATTATTATTGTTATTGTTGTTATTATTATCATTATCGTTATTTTTTATTATTATTATGATTATTGTTATTGTCATTATTATTATTATTATCATTATCATTATTATTATTATTATTATTATTATTATTATTATTATTATTATTATCATTATTATTATTATTATTATTATTATTATTATTATTATTATTATTATCATTATCATTATTATCAGCATTACTATTATTAATACTTTCATCATTATTATTATCATTATCATTATCTATCATCATCATTAACTATCATTATTGCCATGACCATAAGTTTTGTCACTGTTATTATCAATACTATCAATAACATTACAACCGTTGTTACTACTGTTGCCATTAGTAATATTGTTTTGTCATTTCGCAACTACTCTTCTGGTCTTATTTTATTCTATCTCCTATTCTTCTTCCACCAATCCTTTTTTTCTGTTTTCCATTCCCTTTCACTTCCTCTTCAGTCATCTTCCCACTCTTCTTCTTCTTCTTCTTCTTCTTCTTCTTCTTCTTCTTCTTCTTCTTCTTCTTCTTCTTCTTCTTCTTCTTCTTCTTCTTCTTCTTCTTCTTCTTCTTCTTCTTCTTCTTCTTCTTCCTCCTCCTCCTCCTCCTCCTCCTTTTCCCCCTCCTACTCCTCTCCTCCTTTCCCTCTCATCAGTTTAAATGAACACAGATTGATAGATTCAGTGAAGACAATTGAATGCAACACCCACTCTTGCAGTGTGAACGGAGAGTCGATCCTGCTTCCGTTATTAGTTGGTAATGTCAAATAGTGATGACAGCGGGAGACAGGAAGACAATGCAATGCATTCATGAAAGAAAAATTACAGACAAAAAAAAAAAATAATAATAATAAATAAATAAAATAAATAAATAAAACATACACCCTTACCCCGGTGCTCGTTCTCCAACACTTCTACATGAAAGACGTCGATATGTGGAAAATAAAAGCGAGCAAGGTAGCCAAATACACATACGTAACACATGGAAACACGTAAAGCCTAAAATCAGAAACAGGAATAGTGCAAAAAAAAAAAAAAAAAAAAAAAAAATCAAGAAAACAAGTCTCCAACACGGACGCTGCTCTAGCCCATGTAATGGTGCTAAATAGGAAAAATGACAGACAACCACGTAGAGAACATACAAAGTCAAGAAATCAAGTTTCTCCAACAAAAAAGATCCATCAATCGCCAACAGAAAGGCTACTTTAGCTCACGTACAATGGACTCGTAATAGGGAAGCTAAGGGATATAAACATCCAAATGAAAGTAAAACACACACCCCACACACACACAATATATATATATATATATATATATATATATATATATACATATATATATATATATATTACAAGAAATGAGGCTCACTCCAACAAAAAGTGTTCCTCCAACACTCTCTCTTCAACAGTCCAACGCCGCCGCACACGCTGACGCACGATGGGCTCAAACGACTTCTATATTCGCTATTATGTCGGCCACAAAGGCAAATTTGGGCACGAATTCCTCGAGTTTGAGTTTAGACCAGATGGTAAGGATGTGCATGAGGTATTAATAAGGTTTCGTTTAATATTTGCGGGAGAAATGCGCTTTTGTGAAGGAGGGCGACGAGATGTCGAGTCTCGGCGTTTGTTGACGTTTTGGAAATGCTTGTTTTTGATATTTGTAATGTCATTGATTCCTACTTTCTTTAGATCTGTGTCATGACGTGTCAGGGAGGCTGATGAATGGGGTTGAAGGGGAAAGAGGGTCATATAGAAGGTCTCCAGTAATGTAGACTGGAGTAGAAAGTTGCATGTCAATGCGGCGTCTGTTTGTGCTTCGAAAATAATTTCGTTGGCATTAGAAGAAATATTTGATTTTGGTTGTTACAGTTCGTAGATTTGCTACAAGGGATTGTTTTGGTATTTGTTAATGAGAGCAATGCCAAATCCAGGATAATACGCAAACCCAAAATGTAAACCTAACCTGTTCTATCTTCTATTTACACCCAAAACGGGGCAGTTCCCACTGTACCCCTCTTTATTAACACTTTGTGACAACTTGCAGAAAACATGACATTAAGAACTCTGGCTGTGTGAGGGTGTTGTCTTTCAGCGGAGATATGCAGCAGAAATTTTCTGCATTTCTGCAGCTTTGCCTGATTTATAGGTTACTTTATTTTGGTTAATGTTACCGGGAAATTAGGAAAATACCCTCTGCATGTCACCGCTCTGAGACTAAGTCCCCAACACCCCCACACAGCCACAGTTCTTAATGTCGCGTTTTCCGCAAGTTCACACGAAATGCTAATAGAGGGGGGTATAGGGGGGCTTGC
>NC_061843.1:14767692-14775192 GCF_019202785.1 Penaeus chinensis | reverse complement strand
CAACTATTGTACATAATGGATAATACACATTTAGACATTAAAAATCTCCCCTTAATAACATTTATAGTATCTAAATTTATGGAATGTCAAAACATATATGATAAATGTAATAAATTTTACTACAAAGAAATAAAAGCCATGAATAACTAACATCTTTGCATTTAAACTAAAAGAACATTATAAATCATAAAACAGAACTCTGTTATGCAGCTTCTCTTGATAAAAAACATACACTCCTTGTCCATAGTAGATATGATCTAATAATGCAAATATATAACCGTTATTTCCTCTGTCCCTCTATCTCATGGTTTAACCCATTGCCGCCGGGGAAAATGCTGTGCTCCTTTTTTATATTTTTTGTGAAATGTCTCTACACATAGATGGCTCTGCTAGTGCTTAGCCTTACCTGATTTCACCTTTCCTTGAATTGGCGGGAAAATTTATTTTTTACTAGTGTTATTTTTATTATAAACATTATAATTACTATAATGTTATAAACATAAGTAATAGCAAAATAAGAAAAGGGTAAACGGAGCGAGAGAGGCAGTACTCGTAATTGGCTCATTGGCCATTTAGTACACGTGTAGCCGTCTATGTGGAGAAACAATTAAACAAGTAAACTCAGAATGAGCATGGCATGGACATACTTGACATGCCCGTCGTGAATGGGTTAACTTCAACACAAATCACAAATACCAAAAGAACAGGTATTAGTGTCATATCATAAGACAATACAAACATCATTAAGCACATCAATAAACATATATCTGGAAAATTAAGGTATAACAAAATAATCTTTCTGAGTCATCCACTCAGAGCTCTCATTGATGCTAGGATATTCTAATGGTTACCTGTTACTACAGCAACTCTTAAAATAGTGATTAAGTCTTTATGAGTATTATACAAGTATATATTTCATATAGTTTGAGATTAAAGTTACTACTTGTTCAAAATGACTGTTGCAATGCAAAGTGGTTCTGATGTATATCTTTTTGATTAATATGGAGTATAAGCAAGATTCTACAGAAGATACAATAAAATGCTACTGTGAATCATGCTGATCTTTGCAATTTCCTTTATCCAGATTCATGTATGTTTATAATGAGATAAATAATATTACGCTATTTTATAATTTCTGTCTCTATTCTCTTTATTCAAGATATATTTTTCCTATTTTCAGTTGATTAATTCAGTTTTGCAATTCAAACGAACCTAATGTAATGAACTAACAAACCACATATTCTACTGGAGCCTGTCTTATCTCCTACTTTGCACCAATAAATAAACAATAAAAGATAATGTAAACAAGATATTTTACATCTTTTAAAATCACTTATAATTCACACTGGTTGAGGTCTGGTGCCTGTTCAAAAGAAAATTCAAGTTAAGAGAAAATTAAATACACACATCATTTTATAATCTTAAGTACAAAATTAAGTTCCACTTTTATTTTCTCAATGCAGTATGAGAATATAGCTATATCATAACTAGTAGTAGAATCTTCAGTATATAAAATTCAGAAATTATCATCTCCGAATGAGAGAGACTAAATCTCTTTACCGGCCATCCTTCTTTTGGAATGTAGATTGTTTCCTTTAAAACCAATATTATATTACATTCCTGTGATATAACACATTAACTCCCTTTGTCACATAATTTTTACAGTTTAGTACCTCACAACCTTCTTCATACAGAGTACAAAAAAATGTCTGTGAAATACTAACTGTATGAACTTCAATCACAGTCTGAAGTACAAAACAAGCACACAAGTGCACGCACACACACACACACATTCACACTCACACTCACACTCACACTCTCACTCTCCCTCTCTCTCTCTCAGAGGGACAACTAGGACATCCAGACTTTTCTACTTACATTTAGGTGTTCCTGAACTTCACAATACATGCACAAATCATGTGGCTGAATTTTAAATTGAATTATTACAACCACAAAGTTCACACACTACTATCTTCCCGCTAGTTATTTCCACAACCAAGAGAACCATAAGACATACCAATACAGACAGTGTTTTTTAATCTTCAACTTTCCCCTGTTACAGAAAATATCCATTTGAAAAAGCCAACATAAATGAAAAATCTCTAAATCTGCATGTCATTCATTTGCACTGTATATGAAAGAGGTCACTTCAGAATAATCTATATATGATTAGTTTTAACATATCTTCTGATCTAATCACTAACATTATATAGTTTACTCATATAAAATAGCCTCTTGTAAAAACATTACACCATTTTTTATCTCCTTTGCACTGAAAATTATTCAGTTAAAACTGTACATCTGCCAACACTTCTGTCTATTTTCATTTCTGGTTCATTCCAGGTATATTGCAAAGTTACTGCAAAATACAAAAAAGAGAAGGGAGAAACATTTCCCAAATAAAATTTACCAATAGAATCATGGAAACTATCACCTACATATAAATAATGTCTACATACCTTGTAGCAATATGTAAATACACCAGAGAACAAACCACAAGCATAACTAGGCATATTGTCACCCTGAGCAAAAAAAAAAAAAAAAAAATGTGTGTGTGTGTGTGTGTGTGTGTGTGTGTGTGTGTGTGTGTGTGTGTGTGTGTGTGTGTGTGTGTGTGTGTGTGTGTGTGTGTGTGTGTGTGTGTGTGACAGTAACAGATTAAAGTAACAATAATCTAAATCACAGGAAGGCATTACCATGATCATAATAATTGCAGTATCATCCCTGATAATAAATAACAAATAACAAGAAGCACAACGGAACTCTTGGCTGAAGCAAGTCGATCAGAACTGCCAAGATGTGCTGGGAGTGGGAAGCAATGCTGCATGGAGGCTTGCTCAGAGGGACCCCAGGAGGTGGAGGCAAAGGTTGGGCGCGGCAAAGCGCAGCCATGCATATGCCCCCTTATGATGATATATATATATATATATATATATATATATATATATATATATATATATATATATATACATGTATATATACCCATATGAATGGTGAAAAAACTCTATCTGTGTTGATACTATGCTTACGAGGATTCTGTCATCGCCACAGCCTGACAGAAGAATCAACTTCGTTTCCTCTGCGACTGTCTCGAGGAGCAGGTGCTTCCTACCTCTATCTATAATATTCTGAAACATTCAGAGGAAGGATCTCCCTTTCCTGCTCGCTCTCTCCTCCTTGAATGTATCTGCGCTGGTAGGAGGGTCGTCGAACATGCCTTCAACCATTCACAAGTACGTTCAGACTGTCTGAAGGAGTGGCTACCCAGTCATGTTTTCAAGCTCATAGCCGATATTGCTCACAATTCCTCCCGGTCCCTCTCCACCAACCATGGCCGCTCTCTCTCCCGGAAACTCTCCAGTCTCACCGCCCGCAGTCCCTGGTCCTGCTTCTCCCTCACCGACACTGTCACCAACCTGTCTTCCCTGTCCTTGACCACCCACCAGCAACAACTCCTTGGCTTCAGTCTTTCCTTTGCCCTCCTTTGCCTTACCTCCATCGACATTATTTCATCCTTTGACCATTTCATCTCTTCTCATAGGAACTCCTTGCCTGATGTCTCTCTCCTTCGTGGTGCTTTCATCCCGGCCCTCAAATCTATCCTCCATCCTAACCCTTCCATTCCCAGGCATTACTGCAAGGCCCTTCAAAGCCTGTGCAGGAAGGATGTCACCATTTTGCCTTCTGACAAGGGCAACTCGGTGGTGGTCCTTGACCATGCCTCCTACCTGCAAAAGGCCAGTGACCTGTTGGACGACACTTCCACCTGACCAGCAACCCCCGGGAACGTATTGCTGCTACTTTCCACCGTCGCCTGAAGGTGATAGCATCTCATTTCCTGGAGGCAAACCTCTACCAGAGGTTCAAGGTCATCAACCCTCATCTCCCTCACTTCTATGAGCTTCATAAAACCCATAAGCCGGCTGTGCCTCTGCGCCCCATCATCACTCCCCTTCTCGGCACTTTCTCTCCTGCTCACCTCCGCCACTCTCAGGACTTCATCTTCCATGTCCATGGAGTCCCGCCGGTGACTATGATGAGCTTGGATGTCGACTACCTGTTCACCAAGGTCCCCCTTGATGACGTCCTCGCTTTCCTTGAGAGGAGGCTCCCCCCAAAAGATCCTCGTCTCCCTCTGCCCACCGACGTCTTCCTCCAGCTGATTCGTCTGTGTGTGGAGTCGAATGGCGACCTTTAGCGTCGCCATGGGCTCTCCCAGTCTTGGCTAACCTGTTTATGGAATTCTTCGTGTCTGAGCTTCTCCCTTCCGTCTCCCTTCATCCGGTCCGGTATGGCTGAGGTATGTTGACGACGTCTTCGCTCTCTGGCCTCATGACCCTGCCCTGTTCTCGGACTTCCTGACTCAGTTGAACTCTCTTTCTCCTTCCATCCGTTTCAAGGTGGAATGGGAGGTTAACAAGCTCCCCTTCTTGGACACCATAGCACATCGCTCTGCTGACCACTTCTCCTTCTCCATATACAGGAAGCCCATGCATGGTGGTATGTACATACACTATCCTCTCCATGTAAAGAGAGGTGTTGCCACTTCGCTGTTCCTCTGCGCCCTCCACATCTATGACCCCCAGTACCTGGGTGGAGAGATCGACTTCCTGCGTCGTTCATTCTCCAAACTGGGCTACTCTCGTCATGTTCTCGACGCCGCGTTATCCAGGGCACAGCGTACCTTTTACCCCGACTCCTCTCCTAAAGAGACTCCTCACCTGCCCATCCTCAGCCTGCCCTACACTTAGGAGATCTACTCTCTCCGCCGCCCTCTTCACACTCTCAACTGCAGGCTGATCTTTCGCCAGGTGAACACTCTCCGTCGTAACCTGGTCCATACCAGCACCATCTTCCTCGAAGGTGGTCACCTATGCTGTTCCTTGTACCTCCTGTGACAAACAATACTTTGGCGAGACGGGCGCCAGTCTCACTAAGCACCTGTCTCAACATAAGTACACTGTTTCCAGGTGACATAACAACAATGCTCTCTTCTACCATCTGACCAGTCCATCAGATGGACTGGTCAGCAGCACGAATTGTCTTTCCTTTCGTTGACATCCAAGCCCGCAGACTGGTAGAATCCTCCTTAATAAAGCTGCTGCCTAATTTCAACCTGAACAGCGGCTTTTCTCCTGCCGACTGTCTCCTCGCTTCCCACATCCTCCACCTTCTCCCGTACGCCGGCCACCCTGCACACAGTCTGCCCGACCCTCCGACCTGATCTGACCTCCATTGGTTTCTGTCACCTGCCCCGTGTTACCGCGTTGCCCTTCCTCTCTCTGTTTTATACCCCTCCTCTCCCTTTCCTCTTCAGACCTGAGGATGGAATCCAAGTGGATTGTCTCACTTTCAATAAATCTAGTTTTACATTGTGGGTTTTTCTACCATATACGTATATATGTATATATATGTATATACATATGTATGTATATATATCTGTATATATATGTATACACATATGTATGTATATATATCTGTATATATATATGTATATACAAATACATATAATAACTTATAAATACGTTATATATATCTATACATATCTATCTATCTATCTATATATATCCATATGAATATATGCATATATACATACATATATTCATATATTCATATATATATATATATATATATATATATATATATATATATATATATGTATGTATATATATATATATACACACATTTTTTACAGCCATTCATTCCACTGCAGGACATAGGCCACACTCAATTCATTATTGAGAGGTTATATGGCAGTGTCACCCTTCCCTGATTGGATGCCCTTCCTAATCAACTGCGGTTTGGCGCACTAACACCTGTGCCACGGCGGTGACTTCCCCAATGACACCTGCGTTTGACTTCTCAAGGCGATATGTCGTTTTCTCGGGCACGAACTAGCAGTCAGAGCGCAGGCATATTTACGACCGCTGTGATGGGGAATTGAACTCAGGACCACGAGGGTCAGAGTCCATATATATTCCTAACAATCCCTGTTGAATGACTAGTTATGTCAATGGTCCTTTTATCTAAAGGTGGATGGAACAAAAAGAAAATCAACCACAGAACCTTGTCAAAAACACAATCAACCCTCCTACTTCTCAAATTCCCTTTTCCTATGTATAAAAACTCCCTTTATCCTTTATGCATCAAATACTAGTTAGAATCAAATCTATATAGAACACACACACAAATTTAAAATTTCACTTTACATCTTTACACAAAAACATTCAGATATTTAAAGGTCACATCTATCACTTTTCACATATACTGTATGTACATACACATCAATATTTATCATACAGTGGTGAGGTAGGGGTAGTCTGGGTATGGTAGAGCTACCTCAACCACTGAGTCTACTGTAACCATCATAAAAATATTCTAAACCTCACATAAAATCCAAAATAGTTCTTGAAAATCACACCATAACATAAAATTTAATAATCATACTAAAACATATGAAAATGAAGACTTTCAAAAAATTCAGAGAAGAAAAACTAAAAGTTCCACAAAGATAGTGGGGAGCTGAAAATGACAAACATACAAGAAACAAAATTAAAGAAAACAAAGTAACACAAAACAATAATTTTAATAGAACCAGCACAAGGTTGCACACTATAAACTACACACACACATTAAAAGACTCTCATGAGCCTGAACAACTTAAATATGAGTAAAAATGAACACCCCAAACACTTAACACCAGCAAGTGAACATGCCTGTTAAAAGCAGCTGATTCTAGCTGCTTAAATAATTGTATTAAAGAGATAACAATAAGAAAATCAAGCCATTAACAACAGTAAAAATGATGAAGTTAATGATGTGTTAACCCATTCGCCCCAGATTTATGTTCTGCCCCTGTAGTTTTTAGTGAATTTTGTTACATACAGATGGCTCCACATGTGCTCAGCCGGCAAGGAGTCTATCAGTAGGCCCTAGTTACCGATCCTGATTTCCCCATTCCTTGAATTGGCGGGGAAATGAATACCATTGTTTTCGATACTGTTATTATTGTTATTGATGTTATTATTATTAATTTGTCATTAAAATATTTTAGACAATGAAATGATACAAAAGACCCTTTCTTAAAGTGAAAGAAAAGGGTAAACAGGTGAGAAAGGTAGTTTCTAATAACTGGCTATTTGGTGATTAAGAACTTGTAGAGCCATCTATGTGTAAATACAATAAATAAAAGTGCATTACAGTGGGCATGACATGTATTCTTGCCACATGGGGCAAATGGGTTAATCAATATATAATTAACATAAAAAGGAAAAAATAAATAAGATAAAGATGAGGCAGTCCTGAAAGATAAAACAGATGATAATTCTCTTAGAAACATTAGATGAAACACTGATACAGTTAGGGAAGAAAACTGCTTTACTTATAAAAGTGACTGTGAGAAAGTACATGTCTTTTGATATGTGTTTGTGTCTATCTCTCAATATTTGTGTTTGAGTGCACGTCAGTATGCATATACGTATGTCCATCTGCGTGTAGATT
>NC_061843.1:14750192-14757692 GCF_019202785.1 Penaeus chinensis | reverse complement strand
ATCTTCTTCTTCAACTGGCTTTTCCATGGTCATCATGGGTTGCCGGTGCGGATCTTCTGTGGCCCGAGGAAGGGAAATTCCAACTTGTGGCCTTGTCATGGCAAGGGGGCTTTCTACTAACACAAGCTCTGGGACTGAGTGCTCGGCAGTATAACTGAGTCCCCCACTGCCTTGTGGGTTAAGCCTATTTAGGCAAAGGCTAGGAGAAGGTAACTCTCAATCCAAATCCCCCTGCTGCCTTGTAGGGTATGCCTATTCAGGCAAGGGCTAGGCCCACCGCTGACATCTGTGGTGACGTCAAGAAGGGCATCCGGCCATAATACGAAACTGCCAAGCTAATAATATGATGTGGATCAAAAATCATTTAGTTTACATAATAATATTAAAATGAAAAGAAAGCTTAAAATGTGTACAATGAAATGAAACTTTTTGCAATCTGCTAAGCGTTTGTTATATAAAGGAAAAAGATAGAAAAAAAAAGAAAAGAAAAAAAGAAAGAATTTTTTTTTCCTCAGATAGCATTACTAAATATATGTAATAATCTTGTAAATAACTGATACATAGTTGGCCATAATATGGAAAACTCAAAATGTCAGAAGGATAAGGGGCCACATTACCCCAAGGGGTCACAGTTAACTTTAGTATACAGTATGCAGGTCATATAATCATGAGTCAGTGTGACAAAATGGCCATATGGATGTTAAACGACCAACTGTAAGACTGAAATAGCAAATGAGCCATGGGCCACACATAGGAATGTGGCGGGCCACATGTTTGACACCCTTGCACTAGGAAGCCACATCTTTGACACCCTTGCACTAGGAAGCCACATGATTGACACCCTTGCACTAGGAAGTCACATGCAAGCCATCTTTCAAGCACACAAAGGTTCAAACATTTGAATTTCCAGATGATTTTCTTTGGGTTTTCTTCTTACTTTTTCATTACATATCATCATGTTTCACTTTAATCCATTCAAATCTGGTAAAAAGACGTACACTGGAATATTCTATATTCTTGCAATAAGATGCTGTAGAATACATCAGAACAAACATGTGTAAAAATTTTGGAAGAGACATTGCATTAATACCCCTGTGCCTATCTGTTTATAACATTCCTTTAACCCAATGCCGCCAGGGAAAATGAAAAAAAAATGGGGAAAATGCTGTGCCCATTTTCTATATTTTTTTGTGAAATGTCTGCCCATAGGTGGCTCTGCTAGTGCTTAGCCACAAAGGAGTCAATTAGTAGACCTTGTGACCATACATGATTTGAATGAGCCATGGTAAAAAGACGTACACTGGAATATTCTATATTCTTGCAATAAGATGCTGTAGAATACATCAGAACAAACATGTATAAACATTTTGGAAGAGACATTGCATTAATACCCCTGTGCCTATCTGTTTATAACATTCCTTTAACCCAGTGGTTCCCAACCTTTTTCAGCTTGTTACCCAATTTAGCATGCCACATTAAGCATGTTACCCCTTTCACAAAATGTTGTCAACATTTATATATATATGGCTAAACTAAAACACTAGAGATAATTTCTTTTATTTATTGTATTAGTACATTTTGCATCTGAGTGACTTGTGTCCTGAAGCATACTTGTGAAAATACTTTTCGGTTACCACACACTTAGCTATATATTTTTTCTTTTCTAATACTGTATATTAGTTTTTGATATTTATTGTTCTTTGGTTTAGCTTTGTTACTTACTTATAATAGGTTTACTTTACAACTTAAAATACTAAGACTAAGTTAACATTAATCCTAATACCAATGCTTACTTGATTTTCAGAATTCCTAACATTTTTCTGTCACCCCTCCATTACCCCCGAAAAATTGCTAAATTACCCCCAGGGGGTAATTTACCCCCAGGTTGGGAACAAATGCTTTAACCCAATGCCGCCGGGGAAAATGAAAAAAAAAAAAAAAAATGGGGAAAATGCTGTGCCCATTTTCTATATTTTTTTGTGAAATGTCTGCCCATAGGTGGCTCTGCTAGTGCTTAGCCACAAAGGAGTCAATTAGTAGACCTTGTGACCATACGTGATTTGAAGTGGCGGGAAAAATGTATTTTTTACTAGTGCTATGAATATCGATGGTGTTATTTTTATTATAAACATTATAAACATTATAATTATTATAATGTTTTTTAATATTAGTAACAGCAAAATAAGATAACGTGAAATATTTCGTAAATCAAAGAAAAGGGTGAGCGGGCAAGACAGGCAGTACTCGTAACTGGCTCATTGGTGACTTAGTACAAGTATAGCCATCTATTGGTAAAAACAATCAAACAAGTACTAACAGTGGGCATGGCACGTGTCTACCCGTCGTACCCGTCAGCAAGGGGTTAACCCATTTGCCCCATGTGGCAAGAACACATGCCATGCCCACTGTAATACATGTTTATTTATTGTATTTACACATAGATGGCTTTACAAGTTCTTAATCACCAAATAGCCAGTTATCAGAACTACCTATCTCACCTGTTTACTTTTTTCCTTCACTTCAGGAAAGGGTTTTTTGTATCATTTCATGTCTAAACTATTTTAATGACAATTTAATGTTTTTTTTTGTTTTGTTTTTTTGGTGTGGGGGGGGGGGGGGGATTGTTACAGCTCCATTATAATAACATCATTACAAAAAATAATTATGAAAAAAGTGATGGTCATGATGATGATAACAATAATAATAACAACAATAATACTAATAAAATTGTAATAGTGATAATAAGAATAAGAACAACAATAACAATGATACTGACCCTACTCTCATCTTCACTTTCATTATAATGCAATTCCTTGCCTCATTTTCCTACCTCAAAATCCTTCACCAAATCAGCCCACCTTTGAAGATGGTGTCCCAGCACGAGCAAGAACAACCCTTGCGGTCCACTTTGTAGTTGAACTCATCCCACAGGTGCGAGATGATCCCCAGGTGAAAGAATGGTAGCAGGACAGGTATGAGGAAGCCGGCCAAAGTTCCTAAGACGTTCGACTTAAAAAACTTTGACTTGTCTGTGCTGGAGCCATGAATGTGCTGAGGCAGTTGGTCCATCTGTTAAAGCAAATATTTTGTATGAATGCTGGGTACTTTCCAAAGCAAACTAATCTTCTAAACACGGAAGTTTAATTGCTAACAATCAGAATAAGATAATGTAAAATAACTATAATCCTTATACATACTACACCTAATATATGTTTTAAATAAAACATAATTCAAACATATAAAGGACTTCTTGAGTTTATTAGGGTGCATACTAATGTTATATGAGAATTGTTATCCACATCCATATATTATGGTGAAGCAAGGTTTGGTGGACTAGAAGGAACTTAGAGGGAAGACCCCCATAACCCCTAAAGTTTTAAGATGCAAAACTGAGTATATCTATTTAGAGTATATTTTGGAATCTACTTTAAGCTAACTCAAAGCTGAGCCTTTCAAAAACTGACAGCTGATTTTCCTGCATTTTTTGGAGTGGTAGGAACATAATGCCTGGCAAGTTTCTTTAAGCTATATCCCCTAAAATGAGTCCCGTTACCATCAACATTCCCTTGTACTCCTCTATCTCTCTGAGACAACAGCTCCCAAACTTCTGTGAGCAGCTATATGAATGATCCACCTAAGATGAGCCTAAATTCTTATTAGTGAAAGCATACTACTTACCCCTACCTATTCACTTTCTATAATATCACCTCTTTAAGTGTATTGTACATGTTCCCAATACCTGTGACTTTCACTGCTTTGCCAATGAATCTACCTAATGCTCATTTTAAAGATTTAGCTTTTAGTTATATATGATTGGCCAACTACAAAAAAAAGATATTGGATGATTTAGATTCTAAAACATGAATAAATATATAATTAAAGGATCAGATGGGGAAAAAGGGAGCCAAGAAAGTATTGGCATTGTTTCCACCTATTATACCCCAGTTTTAAACATGCATAAAGTATAATAGGAGAATTCTCACATTGCATGGCATATACAATCCCACAACACCTTCATTCCTAAAATAGAATGAGACCCCTACCCATTTCACAAGCCAGAATCAGTTACAAATAAATATAAAAAATATATACATATGTGAGTCATGTATGGCATCACATGTATAGCAGTGTGAAAACAATGTTCGGAAAGTTACTTAAGGAGTCCTGTGGGGTGGTATAGGTGTACCAGGCTTAGGCATTAGGGAGTGAATCCTATACCAGCCCCAGACCAAGAAACAAAGTTGTTTAATGTTAAAACTGCTGACCTCAGCTGATCAATGATGCCAGGATCTTACAGTGTAAGTAGAGTTAAGTACTAAATAGGGTAATAAATATGAGCATTTCTTATGCCTTCCTATTACACAATAGGGAACTTCCTACACAGAATGAGGTTACACTTACAGTCTACATGAAGTAGCAGTAATCAGGGAATTTCTTAATAAAACCATACTACCCTACATTTATGTACTAGGGTATTTGTTCACTTACAAACTTGAAACCCTACTCCTAAGAGACTGGAAGTAAGAGAGAATGGATAATGAGTTATTATGACATACTAGAATATGCATATATAAACAATCTGACAGTATGCTTTTGACCCTGGCACTGTAGACAGAAAGGTGATATGGAAATACCCAGTGCCATGTGTAACACCCATGTAGCCCCTTCCCCCAAGTTTCCCTCTAACAATATTAACTTGTCTTATGGTTCAGTGTTTACAATTCTTTTCCTATTATCTACATGAATAGATACATTTTATTGCTTTATTGCTCCTTCTCTCTCTCTCTTTCAACTTCTAAGTTTGAGCTCTACAAACAGCAAAGATCAAAAATGGCCTTTGTGAAGTTGGAAACTTGGTATACATTTACATGATGGCATCTCTAAAGATAGGGAAATTCTAAGACCATTATTAGAAGAGAGAAAAAAATATACTACCTGATATATGAAATAATCTGCATTAAGCTAGTGCTTGAAAAATCCATGCAAAGTCTCCAAACCCTACCCAGGACTATGACCAATCTCATCTTACTGCACAGTGAACCTAACATGCTATCTCTAAATGTGTAGGTTATGATGTTGTGACCAATCAATGTCTCTATCTTACAAAATGCACTGCACTTCTAAAGTAATGTATTTGATGGCATATAAAAAGACACTTTTTCCTTAAAAAAAGAAAAAAAAAAGATATTTCTCATTTGATTTCCTTTACCCTAATGGTAATTGTTTTCCTTGCACAGACTCTGTAACCTCTCTCTAGGTAGGCTAGTCCATAACTCAATGCAATAATAATATGCCATGGTTATTGTTCTGGCACCAGATCCCATTTTGGCTATTCGTCCAACATGCATCCACATCAACTCTTTGTGCACAAACATACTTTCATGCTTGCACATTCTTCAAAACAAACTTTGGCACTATTTTCGTGTTGGTTGTGGTGTGTGTGGCTATAGATCGACACTGGATTGTTTCAAAGTTGGGAATGAATTTACAAGTTTTGCTGTCGTGAAAGAGAGTTTTTTGAAACCTGGAGCACATTGTTGTAAATATCAATTCAGACAGTTGCAAGAAACAGTCATGACCATTGTACTGCTGCTGAGGCATTATGCTGGATGATTTTCAATTACATGTCAAACAAAAATTACAATGTTGCAATGTTGCCAGGAAAATAGCTCTTCACCACAGTAAAATATCCCAGCAGAGACTGACAACGAATCTTAGGTGAAATGTTGAAGACACAATTTTTAGATTTACCCAGGCGTGAAAGTATGTTCATGCGCAAAGAGTTAGTGCACATGATGCCAGATGAATAGCCAAAATGTTATGAGATCCAGTGCTGGAACAATAACCACAGCAATATTAATATCAATAAGTATCATTTTGTTATTTACGCTCTTCCAGCCTCCTGCATTGGACAATATAGTGACTGATTCTATGTATATTACTACATATGTGCACTAGAGAGGAATCCATCATTACCAAAATTGTCGCAATCAGTTATGTAAAGGTATTGTGAAATATTGTCCCAAGTGCCATTACATCACTATACAAGAAATGCAAAATAACTGATAATATGTAATTTGCATGTCTCCAGGTTGAACCAAGAGAGTCTGAGTAACATATTCCAACCTAATCTGCAATATATAAAGCAACGCCAATCACGACAAGGGTAAAGCCAGAATTATTCTCTCAAGTACGAGTCGAAATGCCAACCTGTAATTATTGTCACGCCAAAATGACACCTGTCAGAGAGAACAAATCTCAATAAACAATTACACATTTCCATACCATGTCAACTTGAACACCAACTTCTAACCCAACCATCATTACCTTAAATGAAATAGATTGCCTTACAGCGTATTACAGTTTCGAAGGACACGGGAGTGTATGTCCACAGGTAGAGATCCTTGCCAAGCGTCTGCCTCCTCCGAGCGCCGACGTTGTTTACACTGGGCGCAGGAGGAGCTCTCTCATAGCTCTAAATTCCAGGATCGCTTCTCGGGCCTTTCAGTCGTCCATCCTCTGCTTACTTACTTTATCTTTCATTTGTATGCTCATTTATTCCTTCATTTTCTATTATTTTCTCTATCTTTGGCTCCTTATTTGGTATACCTAACTGCATTCAATGTTGATTTGTGCTATTCTGCAAAGCAACAAGGTTCGTCTCTTAATCTATCCTTATGTATCATCATTATGTCCACTATTTCAAGGCGTTTTGATTTTTGGTCTTTAGTTTAATTGTTGCTTTGTGTTCAGGTTCGAGTAGGCACAAGTTAAAATTATTATTGTCATTATCTTGTTTTATTTGTACTTGTCTGTTTGTATTCACATTTGCTGTGAACATTCAATTGCGATCCTTTCATATGGGTTCGTACTCTTGCGTTCATTTGGGTGTTAGTTTATGCCTTTAACTTAGTATAATTAATTTTGTGTTATAAAATATTGCTGCGGCTTTGAGTCCAGTGTGTAGATGTGTTCTGCATTAGGAAATTAAAAGTCTCACAATTTTTATCAATTATTATATTGCTGATAATGACTGATGACTGAAGTTGGGAGTCTAAATATTTTATATTATCTATAATTAGTTGGGTTAGGTTAGAAATTCAGGATGATCGTATGATGAGGAAATCTAGTTTGTTTCGATTTGCACAGTATAGTATACACTTCGTTTTCCATTTTATTTTAGAAACCAAATGGACATGGATTTTCATAACTAATGTCAAGACTTTGATTTATTGACCGCTGACCATAGTTAACATAATATCTCATTATATCTGTAAATACGCTGAATTCGATAATTATCTAACATTGCACATTAATGGCACAGTACCTATATTCAAAATTATGAGACTTTCAACTTCGTGGCACAATCGATAACGCGTTTTTCTTGAAATTAAAAGCACTTATTTCCTGTACGATGTACGATAATATCCATCAATGTGTGTGTATATATATATATATATATATATATATATACACACACATATATACACATATATACAT
>NC_061843.1:14737692-14740192 GCF_019202785.1 Penaeus chinensis | reverse complement strand
TTTCTCTTGGTGAATATATATTTACAAATATGTTATCCACAAAATATTCACCACACAATACACTAATTATACCTTCACTTCCACCCCCAAACTACTGGCGTAGGAGTGACTGCCTCAAGGCGTAAGCCTTCTTACCCAGAACATAGGGCCGGGTTTAGGTGTTATCTTCCAGGTTACAGTAGCGGCGGCCACTCATTTGCAATTTACCAACCAGGTAATTAGTTATACCAACATATATCTTAAAGTTATTATATTCAATAAAATACAATAAAAACATTAAGGCCTCATATTTAACTAGTCTAGCTATTTGAGTCCAGACATGGTGTACTTAACTTAACCAATTTCAACGGCGACCAGAAATGACAGCCGTGGAGAGTGTTCTGAGGATCCGGTAGCAAACGGCGGGAGACTGAAGCACTCACCGTCGGAAAATAGTTACCGAATATTGAGAAATTAATATCAAGTCTTAATGAATTAACGATAGCCCTTATTTTTAAATCATATTATTTTGCATTAGTAAACAGTTTGATGTATCGTGTATAGTCCGTAATTATTGATATGTTCTTGGGTCGCCACTTCCGCCTCCCGACGGAGCGTCGCTACAACGGAACGACCACTTCGGCCAACAGTTTGTAATAGGCTATAGATGCCTTTAAACAATGGCTAGCAGGGGTAACCGTAGTTATTGCATGGTTTGACTTTATTAAGGAAGAGTACAACACAGTAAAGGGAACTCTCGAGACGATGTCTTGAAGCAAGCCCTGGGTGGGAGGCGGGTGGTTGACCTGGGCACGGTAACTGCTGGGAGCGAACTGAAGATTGGGTCCACCGGAAACGTGGAGTGGGACACACACACACACACACACACACACACACACACACACACACACACACACACACACACACACACACACACAGACAGACACACACACACACACACACACACACACACACACACACACACACACACACACACACACACACACACACACACACACACACACACATGTGTTTATACACATATTTTTGCTAGAAAACCCCACTGTGCTCAAACGAGATTTATTGATAATGAGACAACAGCTTTGAAATCCATCTTGATTCTGTCTTCGAAACTGTTGACTAATTATCAATATATCTAGTTTGTGCATTGTGTTTTTTCTACCCCAGTATCAACACGGTAGAGTGTTTCACCATTCATACTTATCTACCTATCTATCCATCCATCCATCCATCCATCCATCCATCCATCCATCCATCCATCCATCCATCCATCCATCCATCCATCCATCCATCCATCCATCCATCCATCCATATGCATATATATATATATTTATAAACACATACATATACGCTAACACACACGCATACATATACATATACATACATACATACTTACATATATACACATGTACATATATACATATATACACATATACATATACAGATATATATATATATATACTTATACATATACACATATATATACACATATATAAGATATATATATATATATATATATATATATATATAAACATATATTCATGTGACCAAGTGGTTAGAGCATCAAACTCAAAGATGTCACAACAATCTGAGGTTGAGGTTGAGGGCCGGGCACTGTTCCTCTGGGCAAGGAACTTCACACACACACACATAAACATGTGACACACACACACACACACACACACACACGTGTGTGTGTGTGTGTGTGTTTGTGTGTGTGTGTGTAAGTATGTATTCATTTTTTATAGAGAGGGCGAGTGAGCCTAGTAGTAGGCC
This sequence comes from Penaeus chinensis, assembly GCF_019202785.1. NCBI lineage: Eukaryota > Metazoa > Arthropoda > Malacostraca > Decapoda > Penaeidae > Penaeus > Penaeus chinensis. The sequence goes on along the minus strand of NC_061843.1, from coordinate 14,738,416 downwards.
AAAGGAAAAGTGACTCAGTCAAGTCCTCCTTTTAACGGCGTGTGTCTAAATCTATGACGTTACACAACTGAGCGAAATCTGTGCCGAGGATCACGACGATTATGTAATAGAATAGGAAGACGAAGGAAGTTGTAAAGATAATTAGATTCCACAAGATACTATTTCCACGTGTGGCGTTGCGGTTGGACTTGCAGAAATTGCGGTTCTCGCGGCTCTACTGGGGACTGGAATTCTTCTATTCTACTATTTCCGATTTTCATTCCTTCCTGTTCAATTTCTTCCCTTTTCTTCTTCAGGTTTATCAAAAATCATCATCATCATCCCAGTCTTCCTTTAAACTCTCCAACATTTTTCGCCAGCAACTTTATTTGTTTTCTTATTTTCCTTTTACAATTTTCCCTTGGTCTCCGCCACCCCTCCTGATCTTTCCCTTCCTTCTCTCTCTCCATTCTCCCTCTCCCTGCTCCCCTCCCCCCAATCCAGACACAGCATCCAGCATCCCCTCCCGGTTTTTGTATCTGTGCGCTTGTTTCCTATCCTATCCTTGCTCTGCCCTTGAGCACCTGACCACTTGCGGGCTGGAAGTTTGCGTCCAAGCCCCTTCATGTCCCTCCATCCTTACACCTGCACCGGTCTGTAACCAGTGCTTGGTCTGAGGTTTGTGTGTGACGCACAGAAAGCAAGATTTGTTGATGCCGTTAAGCTCGTCATTTCCGTAGAGCGA
>NC_061843.1:14700768-14735768 GCF_019202785.1 Penaeus chinensis | reverse complement strand
CCAACATGCTTATGACGACAAAGGCCGAATGCTGAAACATGTATCGAAATCGAACAGAAGAAGTCTTAGAACAAACCGAAGAATAAAGTAGAAAAAAACGGCTAGCGGGCGAAAGAGGATGCGGCGATGGGCGACGCGCACGCGTGCACCCCACCGCCCCCCCCACACACACACATACGCACATATCTGTGTGTGTGTGTATGAGTATATATATATATATATATATGTATATGTATTTAGATTTATGTGTGTGTGAATATATATATGTATATATATGTGTGTGTATAGATATGTGTATTTATGTGTACACACACACACACACACACACACACACACACACACACACACACACACACACACACACACACACACACACGCGCGCGCGCGCGCGCGCGCGCGCGCACATACACACATACACATATATATATATATTTATATATATATCCATTTATATCTATATATATACATACATACGTACATACATACATACATACATACATACATTCATACATTCATACATTCATACATTCATACATTCATACATTCATACATTCATACATTCATACATACATACATACATACATACATACATACATACATACATACATACATACATACATACATACATACATACATACATACATACATGCATACATACATACATACATACATACATACATACATACATACATACATACATACATACATACAAACAAAACACAAATAGTCAGAAAGTAACGGCGGCGCGTCAGAGAGAAAGGGGTTCCCGTTATTGAAATACACTATTTTACTCTATTAGTACGTCATATATTTATTTTATAATGACCGTATATGATAGATAACTAAATGTCATAGATAATTGCATAGATTGATAATGAACTGGGTGATTAGCGAGAATAATTCAAGATGCATATTTGTAACAGAATAATAGCGACAACAGAAACAGGTAAAAAGAAATAGGGTAAAATGAAAAGAAAGTAAAGGAAATGCGCAAAAAATTAAGAGGTGAAAACTAGAGTGTATATACTAGGAAAAAAATACAAGTCATACATAGTGACCGCAGAAAAGTAGAATGAAATATTATAGGTGACAAGAAATAGTTGACAAATATTTACGAAGGAAATGAGGCTCAAATTGAAGTTTATTTAAGATGAGACAGCATTTTTTTTTGTAGTTCGATCGTTCCTTTTTGGTCTGTAATGTTTTTGTTCAGTTATTTCCGTTTTATTGGTGTTTTTGTTTTATTATGATTTATTTCCTTATTCTTTGTTATTCCGCCTTTATGTCTTTATGTTCCGTTTTATTTTCACTTAATTTGTATTCCATCTCTTCCCTTCCCTTCATTTCCCTTTCCTTCCCCTCTCTTCCCTTCCCCTCTCCTCCCTTCTCTTCCCTTCCTTTCCCTCCCCTTCCCCTTCCTTTCCTTTCCCTTTCCCTCCATTCCATCCCCTTCCTTTCCTTTCCCTTTCCCTCCATTTCATCCTCTTCCTTTTCCTTCCCTTCCTTTTTCTTCCCTTCTCCTCCCTTCCAATCCCCTCATATCCCTTCCCTTCCCTTCCTTTCCCCTCCCTTCATTTATCTTCCCTTCCCCTCCCCTCCTATCCCTTCCCTTCCATTTCCTTCCCTTTCCTTCCCTTTCCTTCCCTTTCCTTCCTTCCTTTCCCCTCCCTTCATTTCTTCTCCCTTCCCTCCCCTTTCCCTTCCCTTCCATCCTATCCCTTCACTTCCTTTTCTTCCCCTCCCTTCCCTTCCCTTCCATTCCTCTTCTTTCCCTCACCTTCCCTTCCCTACCCACCGCATCGCCGCCCTTAATCTCCCTCCGTCTTTCAGGTGGACATCCTGGTGAACAACGCTGGCATCGTGACGGGCAGGAACTTCATCGACTCGCCCGACGAACTCATCCTGAAGACGTTCGAAGTCAACACCCTCAGCCACTTCTGGGTGCGTCGCCTTGTTGTTTTCATTATTATTATTAGTAGTAGTAGTGCTATTGTTATTGTTGTTGTTATTTTGTCATTGCTGCTGTCATTATTATTATCATTAGTATGTTTTCTTTATTACTGTTGCAATTGATAGTGTTATTATTGCTGTTGTTGATGTTTTTGTTTTCGTTGTTTGGTGAGTTATCTTTAATGTGATGTGTTTTAATTCCATTCACTTCAGAGTTTTATAGGGCTAACAATCCTCGATTTTGGAAACAATCTAACCATCCCAATGAAAAGAGCTGCATTTTCAAAGAGCTGACGCACTGTATTGAAGTCCGTCGCCGCCTCGCTCGCGCTCTGTCCTTGTGGTTATTGCTGCAGTTCTGTTATTATTATTCTTAATATAGTTATTGTGTTCGTTATTCCAGATCTTCTGTTCATCACTGTAATTCTTGTGTTCATTATTGCCGTTCTGTTCATAGCTGTTGGTTCTCTGTTCATCATTATGTTTATCGTTGACTTTCCATTTGCCCCTTCTTGTAGTTCGGTTCACACTGTTTTTGCTCAGTATTGCAGTTCTTTTGTTCATCACTAGTTCCTTTTCTTAATTATTGCAGTTTTTCTTTTCAACGCTGTGGCCTCTATGTATTTCGTTTATTCTGTTAATCTCTGTGGTACGTTTTGTTCATTAATGCAGTTCTTCTTCAACGCTGTGGTTCTTGCATTAAGTATTGTTGTTCCTCTGCTCATCACTATAGGTATCGTGTTTATCATAGCATTTCTGTTCATAACTGCAGTTCGTATGTTCATTATTGCATTTCCTCTGTCCATCACCATGGTCCTCGTGTTCATCATTACACCTTTTATCCATCAATATTGTTCTTGGGATCAAAACTGTATTACTTGCTGTCATCACTAAATGTCTTCGTCACTGCAGTTCTTTCGTTAATTTTTTTCATATCCAGAACTGTTGTTATTTTAATCACCACTCCAGTGCCTGTCTTCATCTTTATAGTTCTTCAGTTCATTATTATAATCCGCGCGGTTTTGAAACTCATGTTCCCCTGTTTATACTGTTTCGCTTATATTCGTTGTTTTGGTTCCAAGCTCATCTGTAGTTTTATATTAATCACTAGTATGTTACTGCAGTCTCTGTACGTGAGTTCGTCACTTTAGTGTTTATTAATATAGTGCCCCTGTTCAACGCTGAGTGTGTTCATCACTGGAGCGTTTGTGTTCACCACTCTAGTTACTCTCTCTCTCTCTCTCTCTCTCTCTCTCTCTCTCTCTCTCTCTCTCTCTCTCTCTCTCTCTCTCTCTCTCTCTCTCTCTCCTTTCTTTCTTTCTTTCTCTCTCTCTCCCTCTTTCTAGTCATCGCATGGAGGTTATTGTCCCGTATGCGTAGTGTTGTGTCCTGTTTCTGCATGTCATCGGTTTTTTAGAGGAAGGGAGGAGTAAGTGGGGGGGAGAATGGGGTTAGGTGGGGGTATAGGAGGAGGGTTAGATGGGGTTCAGTAGGAGTACAGGCGGGGGATAATGGGGTTAAAGAGGGGGTTTGCGGGGTATATGAGGGGGTGTTGGTGAGGTAAAGGAGAGAGGGGTTGGCATGGGTAGGAGAAGGGAGGGGGTTTGGACTTACAGGTCATGTGATGTTACGGTTCTTTCTACCAGCTCCTCTCCCTGCCTGTTTTTTTTTTTGTTGTTGTTTTATATTTTTTTTTCTCTCTCAGTCTCTCCTGTCGCTCTTGTTATTTGTATCACTATCTTCTTTGCCCTTTAGCTGTCCATCTCTCTCTTTTATGGAACAGCATAAAGTTGGTTACGGTGGATCACAATCGGAATCGCTACCTCTCATTATTTGCTGGCGGGCGTCAGTCACTGAGGCTCAGCCAAGGTCTGTCTGTAAGGACTGATACAGACCTTGGTCCCAGCAACGCCCGCTCGCAAATGGAGGGAGAGACGGGGAACAGATCGAGGTGTGAAGGATTTGACCTAACACGGTCGAGTTTCATGGTAAAGGGGGATGAACTCACATTGTATATGGATGTGAGGGGGGGGGGGGAGGGGGGGAGACGGGAGGGGATTAGGGAAGAGGAAGCATCAGGTCAACAGAATCCCGTGCGAGGGTGGGCCATGGTCTATATAACCCTAGATGGAGCCACATTGAAATGTAACTTTAAATTTCCTACTCTAATTTGCACCTAGGTTGTAGCTGGGGCTGGTGACTCTCTGGGGTCAGTACGCGGACTCAAACTTAAGTTCATTATTTTGCCTACCATCGTCTACAATTACACTATTTTTAGCCCTGATTCCAAATGGCGTCTGAGTCCTGGTTAGGTTATAAAGATGCTTCGTGCCAACCATATTTGGTATTTACCTATAAAATATACACATTATTTTTTCCTAGTCTCGTTAAGTATATATACATACATACATACATTCATACATACATGGATACAGACATACATTCATACATGGATACAGGCATACACACATATATATAGATACACACACATATATATAGATACACACACACACACACACACACACACACACACACACACACACACACACACACACACACACACACACACACACACACACACACACACACACACACACACATATATATATTATAAATACATGTGTGCGTGTGTGTGTGATATCAGAAGGGAAATCCACTAAAACTAGATGTGTTTTTTTTATGTATAATGGAACGTCACCGCAGCGGCTGCGCGACTCGAGTGTGTGGAGATAAGGCAAAAGGAGAGAAATTGGTCTTAAATGAAGCACAAGAGTTATCCAAGGTTATTCAGGGTTAAGATGGTCATGTTATCGGATGGAAAGGCGAGGAAGAGAGGGAGGGAGGCAACAGTGGAGGAGGGAGTGAGAAGGAAGGAAAGTGAGAGGAGAAGCAGAAAAGAGGGACAAGAAGAAAAAGCTGGATGGGGGGGGGGGGGAAGGAGGATTACAAAGGGAGGCATAGGTAGCTTAGGAGGGAGGAAGGGAGGGTGAGAGAACATACGCGCACACACACACACACACACACACACACACACACACACTCACTCACTCACTCACTCACTCACTCACTCACTCACTCACTCACTCACTCACTCACTCACTCACTCACTCACATACATACACACACACACACACACACACACACACACACACACACACACTCACTCACTCACTCACTCACTCACTCACTCACTCACACACTCACTCACTCACTCACTCACTCACTCACTCACTCACTCACTCACTCATTCACTCACACACTCACTCACACACTCACTCACACACTCACTCACTCACTCACTCACTCACTCACTCACTCACTCACTCACTCACACACACACACACTCACTCACTCACTCACTCACTCACTCACTCACTCACTCACTCACTCACTCACACACTCACTCACTCACTCACTCACTCACTCACTCTCACTCACTCACTCACTCACTCACACACTCACTCACACACTCACTCACTCACTCACTCACTCACACACTCACACACTCACTCACTCACTCACACACTCACTCACACACTCACTCACACACTCACTCACTCACTCACACACTCACTCACACACTCACTCACTCACTCACTCACTCATTCACTCACTCATTCACTCACTCACTCACTCACTCACTCACTCACTCACTCACTCACTCACTCACTCACACTCACTCACTCACTCACTAACTCACTCACTCACTCACTCACATACATACACACATAACATACACACACACACACACTCACTCACTCACTCACTCACTCACTCACTCACTCACTCACACACTCACTCACTCACTCACTCACTCACTCACTCACCCACCCACCCACCCACCCACCCACCCACTCACTCACTCACTCACTCACTCACTCACTCACTCACTCACTCAGACACACACACACAAACACACACTCACACACTCACTCAGTCACTCACTCACTCACTCACTCACTCACTCACTCACTCACTCACTCACTCACTCACTCACATAGACACACACACAAACACACACTCACACACTCACTCACTCGCTCGCTCACTCACTCACTCACTCACTCACTCACTCACTCACTCACTCACTCACTCACTCACTCACTCACTCACTCACTCACTCACTCACTCACATAGACACACACACAAACACACACATAGGCACACATGAACACAAACAAACACACAAATATACATGATATAAATAGACTGATATGTTCTTGTATGTACATGTCATGTATATGCATTTATGTGTATGTACTCAATACATTTACAATAGCAGCTGTAGGTGGAAAGTAATCTTGAGACAATAATCTCATCTCTACTTTTTATTCCAGACCACCAAGGCCTTCCTCCCCGAAATGATTTCCGCCAACAAGGGCCATGTGGTGACTGTGGCCTCTTTGGCTGGCCTCTCTGGGGTCAACAAGCTCACTGACTACTGTGCCTCCAAGTTTGCTGCTGTGGGCTTTGACGAGAGTCTGCGGCTCGAGTTACTGGTAAGAAGGCTGGGGATAAAGGAGGGAATGTGGGTGGGGGGATGGGAAAAGGAGGGAAGGATGGATGGAAGGGTAGGAATAAGGGAGGAATGGGAGGATGAAGAATGAGGGAAGGAAAGGGGTTGAGAGAGAATATGAGGGAGGGAAGATGTCTAAATTTGTTGCTGTAGGCATTGTGTAGAAGGATTGAGAGAGAGAGGGAGGGAGGTGGGGTGGATGGGTGGGAGGGATGAAGGGAGAGAGGGAAGGAAGGGAGGAAGGAAGCAAGGATGGATAAGAAATAGATAGGTCTTGCTGAAAATTTCAGAAATTGTGCACCTTTGATTATATTCTGTAAAAAATCATTAATAGCTTTTATTTTGTTTAGATAAGATATTGATTAAGTTAGATGAACTAAAATCACAATCACTTTAGCAGCAAGTTTGTAGAGTAATACTTTTTTCAGGTTGAAGGACATAAAGGAGTCCACACTACAGTTGTGTGTCCATACTATATTAGCACTGGAATGTTTGATGGAGTTAAATCAAGGTATGTATTGAATAAATTCTTCATCAGTATCTGTATTATAATTGGTTCACTGGCTATGAAATCTGAAAAAGCTAATATTACAGTTTTTATTTAAAACCTACACGTTAAAGGAAATAGCTTTTGAATGGTTCCTACCTTATAACAAATTTATTTTTTAAACTTTATGGTCTCTGTATTAAGGTTTCCCTTTGGTTGTTTTTGCCAAACATTCAATTTTTCGGGGGAGGTATTTCTTCAGGATTATATCAATGCAAATGATTAATCAATATTTAATTATTTTTTAACTGACTAATTAATTTCCGTCTCTTGCAGTTTTATCCCAATTTTACAGCCGGAGTATGTGGCCTCTGAGATAATAGATGGCATCTTGCTAAACCGCTACACTGTCATCCTGCCTTCCCTCTGCAGATTCATGATTCTTCTGAAATAGTATGTGGCTTGTTTTTTAACATTCTTTTTAGATGTCTTTTATTTTTTTCAATTGTATTTTCTTAGTCTGGGGAAAGGTTTTATAAATATTTCAAATTTCATTATTTATATTGTGATTATTAGATATTCTCAGGCTGTAAAGTACCATTGATTTGCTGTACATATATATATATATATATATATATATATATATATATATATATATATATATATATGTTTGAAGAACTACTTGGCGCCATGTTGACATCCTGTAGTTGACTAGGTCTTATACTACTATTGTATCAAGGTTTGATTTATACAGTGATTTGTGTGTGTGTGTGTGTGTGTGTGTGTGTGTGTGTGTGTGTGTGTGTGTGTGTGTGTGTGTGTGTGTGTGTGTGTGTGTGTGTTTCTGTTCATTGAGGGTCTAAGAGGATTTCTAGGTTTGATGTGTTTTTTTTTTCACATTCATATCCTAGAGTAATAGTAAATCACTAGATTTAAACAGCACTGTATTGATATTAAGTCTTGCATATAAGGAAATACAGTATTTCTCAGTAATTATGAAGTAAAAAGGAATAATTCTGTGATAAAAAAAATCCTAAAAAATTTAAAGCACAATATATTATCAAATAGATGACTAAAACTGCCTTTACTTAAGTGTCTTTGACAATGTAATAGAGTATATAAAATGATTTCTGTCTTAATGTTGATATTGATGTTCATTGGATGACCATCATTTGGATCAAATTTAGATATATGTGAGGACTAGCTTTGAACTCACTGACTTAATTGAGAAAATAATGTATCTGGTTTACAATTAATTGCATTATATCTCTTTTTATTAAAAACTTGTTGGACATAATCAGCTTCACATTTTAAACTACATTCTGATGATATAATCCCAATTGTTAAAAGAAAAGGTGTAATTTAAATTCTTAAATAATACCTTTTATGACCCTGTTTGAAGGTGATATAATGACAGGGCCATTTTCTTGCATTCTTTAGGATTTATAGCTTTAAAATTAGAGGAGAAACAATTGAATCAATGTTTGCAACATCATTTCCACCACCTAACTTTTATTCTTTTAGACGGTGCTATCCCTAAAGTAGGGAAGTATTGTATTTGAGTCCCAGAGGACAAAATATAAGAAATTGTATAATATTATGTGTTATTGACTTCTTTATCTTTTGTTAAAGGGTAAGTGGAACCTACTGGGGTGATGGCTTTGCATGCTGGCCTTTTGTCATTTGGAATTGTGCCTTTTTTAAATAATTTAAACAGTTTTGTAAATGCATATTTCATACATAGCTGATTTTTGCTTTAAACTCATAAATGAATATTTAATAGGGTAATGAAGTCAACTTGAATGATAGATCTAATAACATTCTAAGAAATCATTAGAATATTTATCCTTATGTTAGTGTGTGTGTGTATTACATATATATGTATATATATGTATATATATATATATATATATATATATATATATATATATATATACATATATATATATATATATATATATATATATATATATGTATACATATATATGTATATATATATATATATATATATATATGTATATATATATATGTGTGTATATATATGTATATATATATATATATATATATATATACATATACAATATATGTAATTATTATATATATTTATATCTATCTATCTATATTTGTGTGTGTGTGTGTGTGTGTGTGTGTGTGTGTGTGTGTGTGTGTGTGTGTGTGTGTGTGTGTGTATGTGTATGTATATGTATATACATATACATATATACATTTATATATATGTAGATATTTTTTCTTCATCTAGCATTAGCAATCTTGAAGCCTTAACATTCTAGAAGCATGGCACTAACCAGGGTGACTAGGGAGCACAGCTTCAAAAGAATGTGGTTGCAGACTTGCCTTATCTTTCCAGCATCCTGCCCCAGAAGGCCCTTGTGCTTCTGGGCAGAGTCACAGGAATTAGCTCTTCCATGGATGAATTTATGGGACACAGGAAAAGCAACTAAAGTAACCCCCTCACAGGTGTCAAGGTTCGTAGTGGGTAATGCTTGGAGGTGGCAGTTAGTGGTGGCTGGCAGAAGGGAGAGTGTATGGTGGTGGTAGCAATTTGGTGCTGGTTGGTGGAAGGGATAGTTGATGTTGATGAAGTGATGATGGGTGGTTAGTGATGACTGGTGGGAGAAAGATGTTGGTGATTGTAGTTGTGGTGGAAGGAGTGAAATAAGAAATTATTATATTTTGTACTTTTCAAAATCTGCATGTTAGCAGTAAGGATCACACTTAATCTCTCTCCCATTTTTTTTTTCACTTCTCTCTTTCCCTATTTATCTCTGTGTCTTCTCTTTCTCTCTCACTCCTTTCCTCTTTTATTTAGACCAGTGGTTCTCAGCCTATGGTGTTGCAACACACATGTGTCATGATTACCTTCTATGGATGTTGCACAATATGTTACAGACTCTTATTTCTTGCCTGTGAAGTTAATGTCTATGTAGTTTGAAACATTTGGAAATTGTAGAAAGTTAATCTAGCCTAAAGTTTTTTTTTTTATATACTAATTTATAGAAGTTTGTACATTATCAAGGGAATATCTATAATGCATTCTTTATTTGTCTATTAATGGAAGAAGAGTTGGTATACTGCTGAAGTCCAGGATGTATTTTTAGTGTGTTGCCAGATTGTAAAGGTTGAGAATCATTGATTTACACATAGAAATGATAAAATTACATTTTGCAACTTTTTGGCTCTTAACCCTTTTACCCTGATGTAGTCTTCATGATAGGAAACCAGATCAATGGATAAAAAAAGGGCTCTTCCTGGACCTGTGATGCTTCTCATCTTATGGGCATATCAAAAGTAAGCATAGAAAATAGGAACAAAGAGAGGAGTTTATTCATGTTCTCTCTGGGTAAATGGTGTTTCCCAGCTTCTGGGCTAGGCTTGGTGTGAGAGGTAGTCAGTATAAAGCCAAGACTGCAGTGGAGAAGCACAGCAGGTCTAGGAGGAACATGTATTTTTTTGCACCATGTATGGGTTATGTGATCTAGTATACCTGATTATCTGGCTGGTAACTTAAATTAATTAGGAGATTTACTCTCATACTTTGCCGCATTCTTATGTGAAATATGAGCAAAGCCATGCATCTAGCCTATGGTCTTGTACCTGTAAATTCATGAATGAGGCTCATTATGGCAAGGGGTTTATTACTATCTGCTGAAACTCAAGAGCCTTTTAAGTAAATACTTTTTTCCTTATTTATAAGGCATGGCAGTTTAACATTTATAGTATTGTCTATGAATTAATGCATAACTAGACACTGTCTTATTTAAAAAATAAGAATGAATAATTCCAGAGGGCAACATATGTAATTATTTTTTTTAATATTACATCACATGAATGTTACATGTTGGATATGCCTGTTAACAACATATCATGTCTGGTGAAATGTGGAAATATTCATTTTCACATATACATATTTCCAACACTGGGCACAATGAATATATATATATTTATATATATATAAATATATATATAAACATATATACATATACATATATATAATATTATATATATATGTGTGTGTGTGTGTGTGTGTGTGTGTGTGTGTGTGTGTGTGTGTGTGTGTGTGTGTGTGTGTGTGTGTGTGTGTGTGTGTTTGTGTATGTATGTATGTATGTGTGTATATATATATATATATGTGTGTGTGTGTGTGTATGTGTGTGTGTGTGTGTGTGTGTGTGTTTGTGTTTGTGTGTGTGTGTGGGGGGGTGCGTGTGTGTGTGTGTGTGTGTGTGTGTGTGTGTGTGTGTGTGTGTGTGTGTGTGTGTGTGTGTGTGTGTGTGTGTGTGTGTGTGTGTGTGTATTTTATATATATATATGTGTATGTATATATGTGTGTGCGTGTGTGGTGTGCGCGTGTGTGTGCGTGTATATACATATATATATATATATATATATATATATATATATATATTATATATATGTATGTATGTATTTATATGTACATATATATGTATATGTATTTATATATATGTATATACAGAAGTATATATATATATATGTATATATAGAAGTATATATATGTATATATATAAATTTATGTGTATGTATGTATGTATATACTTTTAAATGTATGTGTATTAATGTATGTATATATGTATATTATAAATGTATGTGTGTGTGTATATGTATATGCATATGTGTATATGTATGTATATTAAAGAAGGGTGTGTGTGTGTGTGTGTGTGTGTGTGTGTGTGTGTGTGTGTGTGTGTGTGTGTGTGTGTGTGTGTGTGTGTGTGTGTGTGTGTGTGTGTGTGTACACACATATAAATATATATATATAAATATATATATATATATATATATATATATATTTATATATATATATATATAAATATATATATATATATATATTTATATATATATATACATACACACACACATATATGTATATATATGTATATATAAATGTATGTATATATATTATATATATACACATATACATGCATATATTTATATATACATATATATACTTATACATATATATATACACACACATATACATATATATGTATATACATACACATATATGTATATGTGTGTATATAAACACATGTATATACATATACATATATGAATATATATATATATATGTGTGTATATATAAATTTATATATATACATTTTTATATATATATATTTATATATATATATATATATATATATATATATATATATATATATATATGCATATATGTATGTATAAATATATATAAAGTTTAGTTTTTCCTTGACAGTTTTCTGTAAAACAAATAATCATACTGCTTTGCTTCCTCTGCTTACACTAAATAGTCTGTTTTCACTGGATGGCTCTCTATGCAAGTATAATTTGCCTATGATCAGCTTTATTTGAAATTGTAAAGTGCTTGTGGTTGGCTTCCTATACAAGTATAATTTGCCTGTGGTTTTATTGTGAAATAACATTGTAAATCTTTCTACACTGTTTAGAGCTGTTAACATAAACTAACCTTGAAATCTGTCCCAGCCTTGTATCAGAAATGAGATAATGGGCAATTATAGAAGTTGACCTTTAACGTTTTCTACTCACAGCAAATAAAGACTAAAAGTCAGAAAACCAACAACCCTAATCCCATAATGAAAATTTATTGATGTTTCCACAGCATCCTTCCATTTAAGGGGGCTTATCAAATCTACAAGGCATGCGGAGGACACATTTCCATGGAGGGCTTCCAGGGTCGTAGCAAGGACTCACAGCAGCAGCTCAAGATGACCAATGGTCCAGAGAAGCAGAAGCCGCAAGGAACCCCAGAGGTGTAAAAGTGTAGCATTTTGATGACATTTTTTTTAGTTCAACATTTCCCTGTAAGCTGGTAGTAATGATATGTATAGATTTGTCTTTTTAACTTTTGAAAACAAAATGAATAAATTAATGAAGAGAAAGTAATATAAGCTGCATCAGCTCTTATACAGATCACCTCTAACATGTTTATAATGTCCAGGCTTGGGTGTTTTGGCAGACTCTTTGGAAAAAAAAAATCATGCCTCAATTTTTAAAATTTAAAGATAACCTTTGATAAAAATTGAAGAGCCTAAAAAAAAAAAAAAAAAAAAAAAAAAAATCCCCTACTTCTTTTTCTCCTCCTCCTCCCTCCTATTGAAAGGACTGTTTTTTGCTCAGCTCAAGTCCAGTGAAGTGGGTGAGATAATAATGTTTCCTTTTTCTGAGGTATGATGTAAACACTGAATATTTTCCATTTTGAATCTGGTGTCTGATTAGGTGTTTGTTATCAAACTTAGATTTTAATGATTGCCATGCAAGAAGTCTCATAATGCTATTTCACAAATATAAGTGGTGATTCTTTTCATGGAGTAATTATGGTGTACTCCTCTTCTTTTTATATTAACCAAAATGAGCATGCAGCTACTAGATATCACTAAATATAAAAATCAAGTGCAGGGTATATCCTTACTTGATGTAATATACAAAATCAAATTGTTATCAAATTTAGAAAATCATAAATTTCAGGAATTGTTTTTTTAAATCTTGTAATATAGATTAATAATCTAGTTCGTGGCTATTAAGTTTAGAAAATCATAAATTTCAGGAATTAATCTTTTTAATCTTGTAATATAGATTTATATTACATCTGTTGTTTTCAAATATGAAAAGGTTTTTTTTGCCATAAGTTTAGTTATCTGAAAAAATATATTGAAAATGCATTTCGTGAAAAGTGTTATATTTTTTTGTCATCCATATGTTTCTATATCACATTTAAGGAACTGGAAAATAATACTACAAATAATAGCAATATTAGTGATCATGATGAGAGTAAGAGTAATCTTTATTTGAAATTAAAAACAACAAAGAACAGACAAATGTATAGAACAAAGAAAGTAAAAAAATAAAGAAAAATAATATACAAAGAAAAGAGAGCCATACTCAAAAAGATGCTTTTACAAAGCATTTTATTTAGCAAAGTACAGTAGAAAAAAAGAATGAAACCAGCAAATGTCAAATCAATGGAATATTAATCTTTATCAGTTTAAATGGTAGTTACCTCTTGCTATAAATGAACCATATATATAAGCAGCAATTTTCTATGGTGCTAATTCTACCACCTCAGTGTACTACTTTATGATACATATAGTTTATTAGAAATACTCCATATTGAAGTGCAGTATAAGAATAACAAAGGGCTTTAGATGTCAGACAGTATTTTTTATTGAAGGAAATAAAATTAAATTGTCTACTTAAAGTATTTCTCCTCAGGTCTCCTTGTTCCTTTCCTTATATCATTCATATCAGTAAAATTGTGTGCATGAGCATTGTGTTACCTACATGTACCAGTGTATTCAAATTTTCTGTTGCACAAAATGAAACAGTATTTGATAGTGCTGTAAATTATATGGCCCTTGCTAGAAATATGGCACAAATCTAATGTCACTTTAATATCTGAGGTGTTACTTTGTGCATTTCAAATTAATTTGATCTAGATAAATGTAAAACAAGTAAAACCATTTGACATAGGAACATTCAGAACTGCATCCAACATAAAGTATATGCTCAGTGTAAAAGTGCCCAAATACAAAGGAATTCCAATCTAGCAATTAAATGAACAAAAACCCAATACCTTTTCTATCATCAAATAATAACAGTATTTGAATTTGTACAAAAAATGACTTTGACTCTTAAAATCTGCAGGACTGTCACTAAAGCATGCTTTATGTCAGGTAATGTTTTCATTTTTTTAATGTTTTTATTACTACAGGAAAAAATCATAAAGCCAATAATAATTGTAAATCTGTAATATGATCTAAAATGTGGTTATAATCTAGTTTGATGATAGGTTGACCTCACTAAAGATATCACCAAGAGTAACAACAACAGTAAAATTTATATATATATATATATATATATATATATATATATATATATATATATATATATATATATACATACATACATATATACATATATACATATACATATTAAATGTGGCATTAACTTTGAAGATAATAGTTAAGTCTTTCACTTTCAATGTTGATTTTGTTCAAATATTTACTTTTAAAGACTTCTTGATAACAATTTTTTAGGTAAAACAGGGAAATGAAGTTGCATTTTGAGATAATCAGTATGTGTGTATTTACTGTTTATTATTGCTATTATTGTAGTTATTATATCCTTCATTCAAATCAAAGGAAAGACTATTAATATAGATATCTAGTAAAATGAATGATTGTTATGCAAAATGTGTTTAATGTTAGTTTGTAAAGAAAATATTTTTGGGTAATTTATTTACTCAGTAGTCAATATGTCTTATCTGTAATGGAGATAATTTCACATCAGTGATATTCTCTCTGCCATTTTATACGTTATCTCACTATCTCTTTATTTCTCTCATAAGTGTGTTTTTACTGAACTGTACTGTACATTATTCTATATATGATTTGTAGCAAAATATCAAGATACAATATTTTTGCCTTTGTACAATATTTGTCTCTATAGTGTGTAGCTTTTACCAAAATGTATGTTTCAGCATATCAAGCACAATTTTTAAAATATTACAGGACTGTGCTGTAAGAGTTATGTGTGCAAAATAAAAAATATATATATATTTAAATTCATTTTTGATATTTCAATTTTAATAAAACATTTCTCTGACCGCTTCCATTCCTCAGTCAAGAAGGTTACCCCTGTTGATGAGCGCATTCTGCATGTGAGAATGAAGCACACTTTGGGCTTCATATCTCTAGTGGCAGTTTATGCTCCTACTGAGGGAAGTGGGCTCGAAGAGAAAGAGATTTTCTACACCAAACTTGACTCATTAGTGGATCAATATCCCCAGGGGGACACCCTCTTGGTCTTGGGGGACTTCAGTGCGGTCACTGGCACTGACAGGGAAGGATACAAGCTATGCATCGGTTCCTAGGTACTAGGAACATCAATAGCTCATACCTCTTAGACTTCACAAGATCTAGGAGGCTGAGGATTGTGGGCTCGTGGTACCAGAGACGATATATACACAACTGGACTTGGTACTCTAATACTGGCATTGTAGCTTCTAGTGGATACTCACTGGAGGATCCTTCATAACTTTTTAGGAGTGCTGAGTTCTTTAAGCGGGAAACTCTGTCAGCTGCCGAGGAGTGCCTTGGGGTTCAACCTCGGCGAAGGAGGTGTGATGTTTCAGACGAAACACTGAACACTATAGAGATGAATCGTGCTGCCAGACTGGATGGGAACCATGTCTTGCACAGGGAGTTGTCTCGCTCTGCTAGGGCCTCTTTGAGAATGGACCAAGAGAGTTATGTAAGGGGCACTGTGGAAGAGTTGGAAGGTCATTTTGCCCAAAATGACCTTCAACCCACTTTCCAAGCCCTGAGGGAACTCCAGTAAAAGTTCATCTCTCAAATGGGCTTGGTGAGGGCAGAGGATGGTCACATTGTGTCTGAGCCAGGTGAGTATAGGGCCCGCTGGGCCATGATCTGTGGTTTGCATGCAGTCCTGTCTGCTGTTTGGAAGACTGATACCATTCCTCCTGACTGGAAAAGGGGCTTGGTCATCCCTATCTGGAAAGGGAAAGGGGACCAAAGGGACTGTAGCAACTACAGAGGTATTACATTGCTTAGCGTACCAGTAAAGGTCCTCGCTCATCTGCTTTTGGCACGAGTGCACGACCACCTTTTACAAGCAGAGAGACCTGAGCAGTCTGGTTTTACACCCAAGAAGTCAACTGTAGACTGTGTCTTAGCACTTCGTGTCCTTGTGGAACGCCAACTTGAGTTTCAACAAGGTATGCTTGCAGCTTGTGTTGATCTCAAGAAGGCTTTTGACTCAGTGCACCGGGAGAGTCTCTGGAGCCTACTGGGTCTCCATGGGATCCCCCTGGGATTATTGGTTTGCTGTCAGGCCTATATACAGATACCGAGAGTGCTGTCAAGTGTGGGGAGGGCATCTCTGCCTTTTTTCCGGTGTTTCTTGGGGTGAGACAGGGATGTTAACTTATTGGATGTCAATGTTCAGTCTGTGTATGCCTGTGGCGAGAACATTGAGGTCTTGGATAGCTTCACTTATCTTGGTAGTGTAGTGCAGAGCGATGGAGGTTCAGACCGGGAAGTCACATGGACTGGCCTACGGCGTTATGGACTCAATCAATAGGAGTATTTGGCACTGTCGGTATTTGACTAGGAGAACTAAGATCAGGCTCTTACTCTATGGGTGTGAGACCTGGACACTGAACAGTGCTCTGAAGGCCCGTCTTGACTCCTTTGGTACTAAGTGTCTTCGCAGAATCATGGGGTATACCTTTGTTCAATCAGACGATACTCAATGAGACCTATTACCAGTCTGATACGAGAGCGCTAACTTCAGCTCTATGGGCATGTGGCTCGTTTTTCTGAGGAAGATCTGGCTCATCTCCGAAAGGGCTGACCCAGGCTGGAGAAGACCAAGGGGAAGGCCACAGAACTCTTGACTGAAGCAAATCGATCAGAACTGCCAAGATGTGCTGGGGGGGGGGGGGGAGAGGAATGCTGCATGGAAGCTTGCTTGGAGGGACCCCAGGAGATGGAGGCAAAGGTTGGGCGCGGCAAAGCGCAGCCATGCGTATGCCCCCTTATGATGATGATGATTTCTTGGTAGGAAAGTCTCTCTCCCCTCCTCTCCTTACTCTCTCTTCCCCTCCCCACATAGGAACAAAGCTGCCCCAGGTACGGTTGCAGGAAGTTTCTGTACCCTCGTCTGGTAGATGACTTGACTATCTCTACCAGACGAATAGTCAAGTCAGTATGGCACATAAGCACTGTCAGTTTCACACCCTGTCCTATTTTTTGCAACTATAGTGCATTACCCAATGTACACAGTTAGGGTGTTTACATGTAGCATAGTATCCCACAGCCAAGGAAGCATTTGAACATGTAAAGCATGATGCAGTTGTGATGTCTACAAATCTACTACTTATCCCTACTCATCTCCTTCCCCCCTCTCTCCTTCCTCACTCTTCCCTCTCTCTTGCATTATATATATATATATATATATATATATATATATATATATATATATATGTATATATATATATATATATATATATATATATATATATATATATATATTCACATATACATAAACCTACATATACATATACATATATATATGTGTGTGTGTATGTGCATGTATATATGTGTATATATATATATATATATATATATATATATATATATATATATATACATACATATATATATATATGTATTTATCTATGTGTGTGTGTGTGTGTGTGTGTGTGTGTGTGTGTGTGTGTGTGTGTGTGTGTGTGTGTGTGTGTGTGTGTGTGTGTGTGTGTGTGTGTGTGTGTGTACTCTGTTATATATATATATATATATATATATATATATATATATATATAAATATATATATATATATGCATGAAAAACAGTTATACATGTTTTATGATGCTGGCTACTGCACAAGGCTCACCATTATAACATGCCATACACAGTAAAATGCCCATGCTAGGTAGAACAACAATCACTGTTGTTTGTGTAATACTCAGCTTTAACTTCCCATTTGTCTGGCACTGAAGACATGGAAAACAGGTATAACTGGATTTCATATATATATATATATATATATATATATATATATATATATATATATATATATATATATATATATCTGTTTGAATGCCTTCTTTTCATTCCCCCCAATCCTATAAACATTATTGCCATGTGGGGGCTTAGGAGATAGAGACTGGGACCCAATGCTAGGGATCACCCTTGCCTTGGGCTCCAGCCCTTGACTCAACTAATCTTGCACAGTCTTTTCCCCTTCCCCTTTTCCTTCCCTTCTCTTCTCTAACCCCTTCAACTATCCACATACTAAGATATGAGAGACATATTGAAAGAATAAAGGGCTGGCTCTGTGCCTGGCCTGGGGAAGCCATAGACATGGTGTTCCCCTGTTTAGTTGTTTAGCCCTTGCCCCTCAAGGGGATTCCGAGGGGTGGACTATTTCTCTCCCCACTATATCCTAGGTTTAACCATGGTCAGTAATAAGTAGGGGCATTAAGGCTTACACCTTTATCAAATAGCCCCGCTGATTTCAATTTTGGTTCCCCAATCTTAGGCTCTCCTTTGACTGCGACTCTGAACACTGGTACTACTACCCCCTCCTCAATACATACTGTCACATCAGCCTAGTTCATATCATTCATCTAGGTCAAAATTCAGTCTCAAAGAAACTTTAATCTCTCCCAACATGCACTACTTCATCTCTTCCATCCCACAACTTTCTTCATCAACTACCCCATCCTCCTTTATTACTACTCTGCAACCTTATTGTCCACCACTACACAGTACTACCTCTCTCAACACTACTCCCTCTTCCACATGCCCTCGTCTTCCTACCACCTGCCCCTCTACAAATATCTTGAATACTCTGTTTAGCCCAGCCAAATGGGATCAATTTTTCGCATCCCCCCCCACAGACCCTTACTGTGATAACATTCTCCTCTTCCAGCAATACCTCCAAAAACAGGTGGGAAAGTTTCCTTCTGTAGCTGCCCCAATCATTCCTAACTTGTCACAGTTACATCCAAATCCCAAGCTATAACATTATCAACCCAAACTCACTTCACTGGCAAACCCATTCCCGCCCAACCTCAGCCCACCCTCTATACTTGCACTGGAACTGTAACTATCTCCCCAACAAACTGCCCTGTCTACGCCATCCCTTCTAGAAGCCATCGTAGGTCCCCACCAACATTGCCAAAATTGCTTTCTGTGGACATGAACTCCTCTTTAATGTTTACATTGGCAGAGAGTCCCTCCCTGTCCGACCATATCAACCTCCCCTTGTCAATGTCAGAATTGTTGCTGTCTAGGCCATCCTGCCAAACATTGCCTTTCCATAACTCAATGCCCTCTCTTTGCTAACCTGGTCATAATCGATAAAACTGCTCTGCACAGTCATGCACATGTGCCAGTTGTGGTGGCTTCCATAATGTATTTAATAGGGCTGCAAGTTTGAATCTTAAGTGGCAAGTCTCAGATTCAAACTTGGCCTCACTTTATGCGAAGCCAGACAAGAAGTATATGGACAAGGTATCTCTCTCACTCCCTACTCCAATAATTGTTCTGCCTCTCCCCTTTTATCTCAAAATGTTTCTTTTTCTCACCCCAATTCTACCCCCTACCTCTCCCAGCTAAATAATTTTGCCATTCTAAAAGCAGACAACCTAAATTCCACCACTATTTTAGACACTCCAATCACTACTTCCCCGGTACCTACCCCTCATCCTCCACCCCCAACTTATCACACAAGACAAGCTAAACGCTCCATCCCATCTTCTACCCCATCCTCTCCATCAACCATTAACCACCCCTCAAACCTCTGTCCCCTCTTCTCCCCCCCGCCCGAATAAGAAAACCTTTGTTTCTCAGACCTCCCCAACCAACTCCACTGCAGAAACTCCTGAAGACATTCAAAACCATGTAGTGATGAACCAAGATAACATGCCTACATCTCATCCATCTTCAAATCTTTCTACTCCCATTCCTTCTACACTAAGAAACTGCCGACATCCATCCTCTTCCTATTCATCTTCCCCCTACACCCCTTTCTCCCACTCCCTCCCAACATTCCCTCTGTATCACCCCCTCTTCCTTCCCTATTATTCCTCCTACTTCCCCTGGATGTGACTCTTTGTCACAGCAACTCCCTCCTGAATTTCTCCCTGAAACTGTGATCAAATTTCCCTTAAGCCCCTCTCCTTTACTAATCCCTACCTTTCCGTACGGACATCCTTGCAAAATGTCACACATCTTCCGTGTAGCACATTTAATCATGAATTAACCCCCCTCTTTACCCATTTCACTATTACACCTTTCTATAGTGATATATTACCTTTGATGTCTAGCTCATATATTTTGCTTTTGTAACCCATAACCATTAAACTTTTCACTGTAGCAACCTTTAACCAGTCACGCCCATGCTACAATTGTAAATTACCGATTTTCATGCCTACAATTGTGGGTGGGTGCTTCATGCTCGGGATGATGTGAAGCGATGGTGTGGTAGCCTAGTTAGCGTTGAGTGCTTGCATGCCTTCCCGCTTTCAGCTGCCACCGCTGGCTAGCCTGGTGCGAAAAAGGGAGCAGCTATGCATAAGACTCCCCTGCCAGCTCATAGCCTCTCCATCATCAAGACTTCTACAGTGCCTCCTCGTGGTCACCCATGGAAACTAGGTACCTTGCGGTCCTAGGCTGAACTGTGGAGACTCTTGGAGCACCAGGAGGCCCTAAAGGTACGGAGCTATGGCCCACCGGCGTGTGGATACGCCCTGGCTTCGTACTAACTCCTGTCCCCCGCGCCCCCTGGGGTTAATGGGCGGCTGTGGGGAGGCAGGCCTTGCCAGTCGGCTCCCCCGAGATAACCACTGGTAACGACTAATATAGTTGTTGACGCTGGGGGGAGGGCTAAAGTCCCTCCTACCCAGCAAGTACGGCGGGCTGTGGGTCCCTCTGGGTTGGCGACCGCTGGGACTCGGGTGGGGAGGGGGGGGTTACCCCCAATCCCAGCTGGCCTGCAGCCAGCCAACCTCCTCTATATGGGGCGGCGTCGGTAGGGGTGGCAGAGGTGGCGCCCACCCGGAGTGACTGCCCGAGGTTAGACCTCAGGCGGACTGTCAGGGTGGGGGCTTGGAACATCCGTTCCCTGCGACAGGACGATCGGTTACCACTACTATCGAGGGAATTGAAACAGCTGAGAGTTGAGGTGGCTGCTCTCTCGGAGGTGAGAAGACCTGACAGCGGCACGATTAGTGTGGGTGGCTACACCTACTACTGGTCGGGCCGCAGCGATGGCCACCATCTCCAGGGAGTAGCCATAGCCATCTCCAGCAGACTTCAACCCTTGGTAGTTGGGGTCACTCCAGTCGATGAGCGTATCATGGTATTGAGACTGAAGCTTTCATTTGGCTTCATGTCTCTTGTTGCTGTATACGCTCCTACGGATGTATATAAACTTGAGGTGAAAGAGATGTTTTACGCCATACTTGCATCTGTGGCAGACAGATATTCGTATTGTTCTGGGCGACTTCAATGCGGTATCCGGCTGTGATCGAGCTGGCTACGAGATGTCTGTCGGTCCTCATGGCTCAGGAGATGAGGCTGGCAGCGATAATAGCCTCCTTTTCCGTGACTTTGCTAGGTCCCAGAAATTGAGGATTTCTGGCTCCTGGTATCAGCGTTCTGACCCGCATCGCTGGACTTGGTACAGCGATACAGGTAGAGTGACCAAGGAGATCGACCACACCCTCGTTAGGACTCGATGGAGTATCCTCCAGAACTGCAGGGTATATCGAAGCGCTAAGTTCTGTGGAGCTGATCATAGAATAGTAGTGGCTACTCTCCGGGTCCACTTTAGAACCCCCCGTCGCCCAAATGAACACCCTAGGGTGTTTCATTTGGACAGATTGAGGGAGGACGAGTGTACCCGGGGGTTTGCCGAGGCTATCTCTGGTCGTCTCACAGCACTCGAGGGCCAGACAGACCCTGTTCTTATGTGGGATACCTTCAAGCGTTAAACGCTTGATGCAGCTCAGGAATCCATTGGTTAACGCCCAAGAACAAGACAGAACTCCATCTCGCAGGAGACACTGGAAGCCACAGATGCTTGTCGTGCGGCTCGACTGTCAGGGGATCGCACCTTGCACCGCTCTCTGGTGAGCAGGACTAGGTCACTGTTGAGAAGGGATAAGGAACAGTTTATCAGTAGTCTTGCAGAGGAGGTCGAAAGCCATTTCCTTGTAAATGACCTTCGTCCTGCCTACCAAGCTCTGAGAAAGCTGAACTCCAAGCCCCCCTCACAGACGACTGCAGTCCGCTCAGCAAGTGGCCAGATAATCTCAGATCCTGATGGGGTGCGTGTGCGTTGGGCTGAGTATTTTGAGAAGTTGTATAAGGTTGATCCACCAACAGTTAACATGAATGCGGGTAATGTTGAGACTCCTCTGCCAGATCCACCCATCAGCGAGGATCCACCCTCCCTGACCCAAATCAGGGGGGCGATCTCCAAGCTGAAGAGTGGTAAAGCAGCAGGTGTCTGTGGCATCCCAGCCGAATTGTTAAAGGCTGGTGGAGAACCTATGGCAAGGGGCTTGCATGCAGTCCTGTCTGCCATCTGGCAGACTGGTACTTTTCCCCCTGACCTGCTGAGGGGTGTGGTCATCCCTCTCTGGAAGGGGAAAGGGGATCGGTGGGACTGCAGCAATCACCGAGGCATTACACTACTCAGTGTACCAGGCAAGGTACTCGCACACATCTTACTGAGACGTATCAGGGACCACCTGTTGAGGCACCAAAGACCGGAGCAATCTGGTTTCACTCCTGGTAAGTCCACAATAGACCGCATCCTGGCGCTTCGAATCATTATAGAGCGCCGTTGTGAGTTCGGACGTGGGCTGCTCGCAGCCTACATCGATCTCAAAAAGGCGTTTGACACGGTGCATCGCGAATCTCTCTGGGAGATCCTGAGACTAAGAGGAATTCTAATAAGGATTATTGGACTAATAGCAAACCTGTATACAGGCACTGAAAGTGCTGTAAAATGTGGTGGGGGCCTGTCGAGCTTCTTCCCTGTTAGTTCAGGTGTGAGGCAAGGCTGTGTTCTTGCACCAACACTTTTCAACACTTGCATGGATTGGATACTGGGTAGAGCTACTGTCCAAAGTCACTGTGGAGCAACTCTGGGCAATATCAAGGTTACAGACCTTGACTTTGCCGATGATGTTGCTGTACTCTCTGAATCTCTGGAAACCCTTGTGGCGGCTCTTGATGCATTTAGCAATGAAGCGAAGCCCCTGGGGCTAAAGGTCTCCTGGACCAAGACCAAGATCCAGGATTTTGGGGGCCTGCTAGGAAACCCTGTACAGTCGATACGTGCTTGCGGGGAAAACATCGAAGTCACAAAGAGCTTTATATACCTCGGTAGTGCATTTCACGACTCTGGGCTGTCAGACCAAGAAGTCAGTAGACGGATTGGCCTGGCAGCAGGGGTCATGAAATCTCTCGACAAGAGTATTTGGAGATGTCGGTACCTGTGCAGAAGGACCAAGTTACGTGTTTTCAAGGTCCTGATACTGCCCGTTTTACTCTATGGTAGTGAAACTTGGAAACTATCTTGTGCTCTGGAATCTCGTCTTGATGCCTTTTGTAACAGATCCTTGCGCCGGATCATGGGGTACAGTTGGCGGGACCATGTGTCCAACCAACGGCTGCACCGTGAGACCGGTACAGGACCTGTTACTTGCACAATCCGTGATCGCCAACTCAGGCTATATGGCCACTTGGCTCGACTCCCACAGGATGATCCTGCCCATCAGGTTGTTTCTGTCTGAGACAACCCTGGGTGGAGGAGACCTGTGGGACGACCGAGAAGGTCGTGGCTTGGGCAGATCGATCAAATCTGTCGTGAGGAACTAGAGATGGGCCGGGCCCCTGCCTGGCGGCTCGCCATGAGGGATCCTCGTAGGTGGAAGCGGAGGGTGGATGCGGCTATGCGCCCCTGCCGGCGTTAGCTCCAAAATGATGATGATGATTCCTACAATTATAAATCAGGGATTCGTGCGTTTGCCCTTGCGGTGTTAAGGGGATATTTGCTGTCATTTAACGATCACCTTGTATGTATGAAGCTACTAAAAACTAAGCACGAGTACAGGTAAGTTATAAAAACCGACGGATGAAAAGCGAGGAAGAGAAAGGAAATATCAATTCACGACATAAGAATTCTAAGTAAAAGAAAAAAAAATGAGAAGACGCGCCCATACTATCGGGCTTTTTTTTTTTTTTTTTTTTTTTGTGTGTGTGTGTGTGTGTGTGTGTGTGTGTGTGTGTGTGTGTGTGTGTGTGTGTGTGTGTGTGTGTGTGTGTTGGTGTGTGTGTGTGTGTTTTGATATTAATCCTCTTCGTTTCACTTGCACAGCCTTCCACCAATCACACATGTCGAAAACTATTGTTTAAATATTCTGTTTACTACTAGTTTAGTGTTGCCACAAGGTGGGTTACCCTACCTGAGGAGGCACAAACAGTCCCAGTTCATACCAACTCGTAATTTTCTTTCCTCCACGTAGATATTTCAAAATACTTCAAATTTGGCCTCCCTTTCCCCTACATTCAATATATATCTCCCTTGTGAAGGAGGAGGGAAAGGACAAAGGAGGGGGGGTAAAAAGGAGAAGAAATAGAAGCAGAATAAAGAGGAGGAGAAAAGGAAAGCGAAGGACAAGAAGACTACTTCATTCTGTCTCAAGTCACAGTAACATTAGTTTTATTCCAGTATGTATTAATTTGCTATTATCAGCCACTTTTATGTTTGATGAGTACGTTTCTGGCTGCCATTTGTTTAACGCAGTGACAGACGAATTTCCCGAAAATAAACCCAGGAGTCAGCTGTTTTCCTCAGCAGTAGCATAACTATGGGCGTGATGGGGATGCGTACTCCTCCCAACAAGAATTTTGTGCTTGTCGCTACTGTATCTCCCAAAATGTATACATGTATTGTACCTATGTAGTTATTTGCTACTATGAATATGTCACCACTGATTTCATCTTTCGGCACCCTTAAAATCTCAGAAGAAGTTCGATAGGCCCCCACTGGTATAGGCTTACTATTAGACCTCGGCCCATCTCTAACTCCTCGCTACAGGACTGGTCATCCACAGGGAAACGAGCTAGGTGTAGCCGACAGTTGGACACATGGTCCTGCCAACTGTACCCCATGATCTGGACTTGTTATAACAGGCATCAAAACGAGACTCCAAGGCACTAGATAGGTTTCCCTTCCAAAGAGCAAAACTGTCAGTATCAAGGCCTTAAAGACACGTGATTTGGTCCTTCTGCAGAGGTCTCAAGTCTGACATCTCCAAATGCTCTTGTTGATCGAGTTCATGGTTCCTGCTGCATGTAAAGCTCTCTGACTTCAGTTTCCTCGCCAGAAGCATGGATTGACTGAACAGGTTCCCCTAACAGGCTCCGAAAATCCTGGATCTTAGCCTTGTTCCAGGAGACCTCTAGACCCAAGGGCTTTGCCTTATTGCTATATGTATCAAGAGCTGCCACCAGTGATTCCATAGACTCAGATAGGATGGCAACATCATCAGCAAAGTCACGGATTCATTTCAGAAGGATGTGGGTGAAAACCTTGCTTGGTATACTAAGCAGGGTGATGCCATGGTAGTTGCTATAATCCCAATGATCCCCTTTCCCATTCTAGAGAGGGTTGACCACACCCATCAGCAGGGGGAATGGAACATACAGTCAAAACCGTATGCAAGCTCCGTGCCATAGGTTCACCCCCAATAATTAGCAGTTCAGCAGGGATATCACAAATGCCTGCAGCTTTCCTACCATTCAGCTTGGAAATTGCCGTCTGAACCTCAGCTAGGGTAGGAGGTTAGGAGGGTAGGTGGTATTGTGATACCACTTTCGTCTACACTAACTGCTGGAGACTCTACCTGGTACAGTTGCTCAAAATGATCTGTCCATCCACTGAGCGGATTACAGTCATCTGTGAGGAGGACTTTGAGAAATGGCCTTCAACCTCCTCAGCAAGGATTCTGATGAACTATTCCTTGTCCCTTCTTAACAGTGTCCAAGCCCTGTGCACCAAGGAATGGCGCAAGTCCTGATTGCCATTCAAGCCGAGCCAAGTGACACTTCTGTGGCTTCCAGTGTCTTCAGTGAGTTGAAATTCTGCCTTGCATTCGAGTGTTTTGCACAGAGCTACTGAGTTTGCTAGGTTTTTGAGTTCTTTGAACTGATCAGAGACTGCCGTGGCGAACCTTCGGGCACACTCCTCTCTCAGTCTGTCAAAATTAAACAAGTGGTGACTGGAGGGACAAGGAATTTGGAAGTGGACCTGTAAGGTAGCCACAACCAGCCTATGGTCAGTACCACAGAACTCGGCACTCCGGTAAACCTTGCAGTAACGAAAGATCCTCCAGCGAGTGCTGACAAGAATGTGGTCCATCTCCTTGGCCACAGTACCCATATCGCTATACCATGTCCAGCGATGCAGGTTGGAACAGTGATACCAGGAGCCAGAAATCCTCAATCTCTGGGACCTAGCAAAGCCCCGGAGGAGGAGACTGTTCTCACTGCTGGGATCAGCTCCTGAGCCATGAGGACTGACAGACATCTCATAGCCAGCTCGATCACAGCCAGATACTGCATTAAAGTCACCAAAACAATGTGAATGTCTCGCCTAGGACATTTGTCTGCTATAGATGTGAGTTTGACACAGAAAGCCTCTTTCTCATCAAGTTTGCAAACATCAGTAGTAAGTGTAACCACCCATACCGATCATACCGCTCACCTCCGAGAGGCCAGCACCTCAACTCCAACCGCTTCAGTTCCCTCGATAGCAGGGGTAACCACACATCCTGTCGCAAGGACTGGATATTCCAAGGCCTTACCCGGATAGCTCGCCTAGGGTTAAGCCTCAGGCAGTCGCTCCGGATGGAGGTCACTTTGGTCTCCCCCGCCGATGCTACCTCATATAAAGGGGTTCCCATGGGCTTTGCAACAAATAACTCTCGCTCCCATCCTGCGCCCCAACCTGCGCCCCAACATGTGCCCTCCCAACGGTAAAACACAAAGATAATAGTTCAGTCGCAGATTGGAAGCATCACAGTCGTTCTCCTTGGAAGCGCTAGGAACCTAACCACAAGCACTCTTTCCTAAAACCCTAGTTATGACACCTACAATAATCTAAACATATAAGGAATGCAAGCCAGTCAATACACTGTCAGTACGCCGTAGCTACCGAACTCCATACCCACATTGAGGGGGAGGGGCTAAGGGAGCCTCTGAATGAAAGAAAGAAAGATGCTCTTTTAGTCAAAATCAAAGAAAGGAAATTATTCATTTAGTCAAAGTGTTTTAATGTACTGCCGAAGGGTTAAACTTTGCTGTCCATGTAGGAGTCCCATTTACACATGAGTTGGCTCTTGCCATGGCTCTTGCTTTTAATGTACTCACATAATAATGTTGCACCTTCTAAACCGGAAAGCACATCACAGATATTTTTACAAAGGAATACCATCACACCCCGACCACCACTGAACATGCTATTTCAACACAAAAACTCAACATAACATTCTTAGAATACCATATACACTACCATGTCTTCTGACACTATACATTGCAAACATTACACGCAAATGTACAAAATGCCTCAATCCAGTTAGGGTTCTCACATTCAACGTATCAATGATATACAGTGCAAATCCAAAACTTGAATTAACAACCACACAAAACAGAGAAAGTAACATTTACACCCAAGAACACTTCAAGCACACTTAAAGCAGAAACAATTTATGAAAGAGACAAACAGATTACACTTATGCCACTACACATGTCTATATATCCAAAAGCATCACGTTCCTTATTACAGATACCACAAAATTATTACGCAAACGTACTGCAAGCAATATATATATATATATATATATATATATATATATATATATATATATATATATATATACATATATACATATATGTGTGTGTGTGGTAATTTTACACAATACCTTCGCATAAACGATCGCGGCGACGGATTCCTCTCACTCTCTACTATCCAAATATGTCGAAATGTTGCCCCCGATAGCAGGGGAAGGCATGAGAGGTACCAGGGAAATTGCGTAAAAAATGTGTAATATGCATAGAATCAGTCACTATATTGCAGGGGCCTCTGCCCCCTGCGACCCCCCAACCCCCACCCATGAAAACAAAGAATCCTCCATTTACTCAGGGCAAGGGAGAACTTCGGACAGACACGGCGTCAGGTGCCCCCGCTCGTTGGCCGTTCGTTCGCCCTCTGCGACCCCCCAGAGAGGGGGGGCTCTCTGGGGGTCGCAGGGGCCATCGGTCAATAAAGTGACTGATTCTGTATATATTATTCATATTTTACCCCGCAATTACCATATTATTTGTCATGCACTCCCCTGCTATCAGAGCATAATTCCTACATATATTGTACAGTGCATACATGTATGTGTACTAGAGGGTGATATGAATCCATCGATGCCAAAATCGTCGCGATAGGTTATGCGAAAGCATTGTGTAAAAGTATCATATGTATGTATGTATGTATGTATGTATATATATATATATATATATATATATATATATGTTTATATATATGTGTGTGTGTGTGTGTGTGTGTGTGTGTGTGTGTGTGTGTCCGTGTATATATATATATGTGTTTGTGTGTGTGTGTGTGTGTGTGTGTGTGTGTGTGTGTGTGTGTGTGTGTGTGTGTGTGTGTGTGTGTGTGGGCGTGTGCGTCACCGCCCAGAGATAATATTACTATTAAGTTAATAGTTTATTCCAGATATACCAAAAATATTATAATCTGATGTACTGGTTAGTCTATGATCTGCTCCTGCAGGCAGGCTCCTACAGTAGCTGTCCTGAAGGAGGATTTTGATCCATCAACCAGCTCTCACTCCACCTTAGGGCGAGACCCCCTCCCTCTTCAGCACTGGTTGAGTCTCACGCACTGAGCTGAACCAGGCCGAGCACACACAGGTAGAACCAATACGGCCTCAGACATGCCTGAGAATGAGCACTTGGGCATCTGATGCTGAACAGGAAAGCATTCTACTCCACAAACGATACAGATGTTATTGATTCAGAGTAGCGCCATGCCATCATGAGTATCATTCACGCGATTGCGTGAGTGACAATCTCCTGCTCCATGACAGCCAATCCGCCACACTGCAGAGATGGTTTCGAATCTTCCGCCGTTGAGATCCAACTAGCCTGGGCCCCCTCAAACTGTACAGTGTGTGCAAAAGACTAGGATGTAGGAGCTTAGATATCAGCTAGGCCTGCACTACTATAGCACAGGATCTTGCAATTAAAATTATCACTACCCCATCTTGTCTCCCTACAGGAGAGCAGATGCGACAGGCTAACACATGGCGGAGATGCTTGATTCATGTCCTGAGATCACTCCTCTGCAGCCATGAGACAAGGCATATCACAGGAAGGGTCCTAGATCTCACCTACGCCACTGCGGCTCTGGTGGAGAGAATCATATGTTCTGTCGTCGAGACTATAACAAACGACCACTATGGTACTGTCACCACTCTCTTGGATGCTCGTCCGGACCCCTTGTCACAAGATAAACCTCGGTGGAAAGTAGATGAGGCTAACTGGCAAGCCTTTCATGATGCCTTGACCTAATGCTTCAGATTCTTCTCTCCCCGCATTGCTGATATAATGCAAGGGAAGGACAAGAGCCCATGCAGCTTGGCACCAGTTGTCGCAAGAGAAAGAAGTTGAAGCATTGAATTAATATACAGGACTACTAGAGACCACACATACGCACACATATATGTGTGTGTGTGTGTGTGTGTGTGTGTGTGTGTGTGTGTGTGTGTGTGTGTGTGTGTGTGTGTGTGTGTGTGTGTGTGTGTATGTATGTATGTATATATATATATATATATATATATATGTGTGTGTGTGTGTGTGTGTGTGTGTGTGTGTGTGTGTGTGTGTGTGTGTGTGTGTGTGTGTGTGTGTGTGTGTGTGTGTTGTTTTGTTGCTCCATTTTAGGGGAAAAGGTGAATAAAATACGGAGCTCTGCTGAGCTACACGAGTATATTCTGGAGGAGTGTACAACACTAATGTTTACATAAGGGTTACGTAAGCATGTAATATATGTAGAGGGATACGTTACTAATATTATAATATAGGGTAAATATATGACATCCCTCTTTTTCAAAAACAAAAAACAGTGGGTTAGATTCTTATCACAATTGAAATATAGTATTTGGTAGTTAGTTACAAAGATATGTGAGAATCTGCAGTGTATCAAAAATAGAGTTTAACATTCTATGAGCTGCTAGAGTTGGGTAACTGAGATTGCACCTGAGAATGCCTTGTGTTCACAGACATGTAAAATAAGATTTAGCACCTTTGTCAGTAATTCTCAAAACAATTGGGTAGGAACATAGCACTTTGTTTTCAGTAAATTTAAAAAAGAATCAGGTAAGAACATAGAGAATCATATTAGTATACTGACCATTACTATAGCACTTTCCCTAACACTATTGAACACTACACATAAACACTGGGGAAACTGAAACATATTATAAGTTCAGTCTATTAGGCTTTTTGATAGTACGGCCACATCTTGTTCTTGTGCCATCGCAAGTTGATTCTTGTTCTTGAGGCACTACTTCAGGAGCCTTGCTCACATGATCTTGGTCCATGTTCTGCCACAGTAAATTTGCATCTCTTTGCTTGAGTTTCACATCTATTCAAGAACTCATCACTAGATTCAATTTCTCTCAGGATGTATTTGCGTAGGCGAAGTCTGTCAACATATTTGTTAGTCTTTGGTTTTACCTGGGTCTGAAGAACATCCCAAACTTTGTCAGGGTCTTTCATATCTGCTTCAGTCAGATTGCTTGCCTCTATCATTTCCTCTCCAGAATTGCCTGCATACAGAATGATGCGGTTTGCCTGCTCCTCTCTTGGTATCTTTTTAACCTTGAAGTATCTTATACCACCATGTTTTATATGTTGTTTGTTTTTTTCTTATTGTCTGGTACTGACAGACACATTTTTTGCCAGTGGTTCATTTTGCCACATGTATTGCACCTAGCACCATATGCTGGGCAGGATTGTGGGGGGTATTTATTGTGTGCTCGCCCACATTGAGTGATGTAGTGGAGGCGCCGCAAAAGACACCCCATCTCTCTCTCTCTCTCTCACACACACACACATATACATATACTCTCTTTCCTTCTCTCTCTCTTTGTAAAGGCTATTAAGACGCCTTATACAATTGGTTTACAGGAGTAGTAAAATGGGACGGTTGGCTTAACCTCTTTTATTGAGAAGCATAAGCAACACAGATATAGATCACAGCTACAAGTCTTGGTAAGGCTTAGTGCTGGGCGCACGCTCAGCCCAGGGGGGGGGGGGGGGGGGGGGGGGGGATACGGTTCCGCGGCCGGCCTTGACCCGACAGCCGCGCGGCAGGGACTCTCCCTGACCTGTTCTTCTTTATCTTCTTTATGGTTTGCGAAGTTCTAGCTTCGCCCGGGCCTTCTAAATATGGCCCGGCCTGTGTCAGCTTTTTACGGCTGTCTCATTGAGTTGTCTGACACTCGGTGCTTACACCATGGCGGCAGGCGCCGCCTCTTTACCAGCACGGCGGCTGTTGTGGGCGGTCCCTGTCTCAGGAATTGTGTATGGTCACAATTTTCTAGGTAGTTCGGCTCGCCGCAGTGCTTGCAGCACCTTTCATGGCGTTCGATTGTTGGGATAATCTGCCATGCACAGTGGTAACCTAGGCGCATTCTGTGAAGAATGACTTCGGTACCTCTGTTGCTTACTTCAGAGAGCGCCAGTGGTTCATAGCCTGTGGCGTCTGAGTACCAGCTGGCCGAGGGGGAGGTTCTCGTTTCCTCTCTGTGGAGCTGCCGTAGGAAGGTACGACCGACCAAGCCACACTTCTCCATAAGTAATTTTCGGCTCGGTTTTATCGTCATGGGATTTGGAGGCATACCCCTGCCAGCGACAGCTAGTCTGTCAACAAGCTCGTTCCCTCTGATGCCGATGTGGTTTGGGACCCAGTTGATGATAATTCTTCTACTCTGAGCAAGAATTTTCTGTGCCATTGTGAGAATCGTGGTCAGTAGGTAGATGTTGTCTGTGGGTGAGCTGTGCTGAAGACAGTCAATGGCTGCCCTGGAGTCTGTGTGTATGACCACGTGTCCTTCCCTTAGGGACGCGTGGCCTAGGGCTCCCATGATTGCAACTGCCTCTGCCTGTAGCGAGGAGGCGTTGTCTGTTACCCTCATGGATTGCGTAGCATCCCTTGCTGCAAAGCCGGCGCCTGCAGTGTGGCTCAAGGGATCGACCGATCTATCCGTGTAGTATGTTCTACTACCCAGAGGAGTGATGGCTGCAATGACCCTGTGGGCTTCTGCCTTTAGGCTAGGCATGGGGTATAGGCTCTTTTTCATTGACAGGCTCATTATGTTGAACTCTATCAGGCTCAGTGCCCACGGCGGGGCTTCGGCAAAGTCGGGGTGGGGGGAGTCCATGCCCTTAGCAAGAAGCTGTTCTTTGAGCTGATGGCGTATCAACACCCTGGCTGTATGAGACAGCCAGGAGTTGTTTGCAAAGAGCTCGTTGTCTTGTTCCAGGCGTCTGACTAATTTTTGTCTTAGGCTTGTGTTCCTGGGAGCCTGGATGACCTTTGACAGGAATTGTGTTGCCGTTAGATCGATTCGTGAGTCCAGGGGAAGAAGGTTTGCCTCCATCAGGAGGTTGAGGACCTTCGTCCACCTCGGGGCACCCAGAATGATCCTGGTAGCTTCATTTTGGACTGTCTCTAATTTGTCTGTGTCCTTTTTTTGCGGCAATTAGAGCGACTTAGGCATAGTCCACAATGGGCCGGACAGCATGTACATAGAATGATCTTAGTACTTTATGTCTGGCCCCTATGCGTCTCCCAGTCATTGCTCTCATGACAGACAGTCTTGCTTTCGTTCGGTCAACCAGGTACTGGACCTCCTTCTGGAAGGAGAGGGTCCGGTCTATCCTTACCCCAAGGTATAGGTAGTCCTGGACCCATTCTAATTCCACTCCCTGGATTTTCAGTCTTGTGCCTCGAACTCTCTGTCTCAGAGCCATGGCTTTGGATTTGGCTGCAGAGATCTTTAGTCCTGTCCTACAACACTCCTCTGACACGAGGTCCAGACAACGCTGGGCTTTATTCTGGCTGCGTGGTCCAGTGGAGGTGATAACGAGATCGTCTGCATACGAGATGGTCTTGCACCCCACTGGGAGGTTTATGTTGAGGATGCAGGACATTAAAGTGTTAAATAGGGCTGGACTGAGAACCCCACCCTGTGGCGTTCCATTTTCGAGCAGCATGTGCTGCGATAGGTGACCCTGGAATTTGACATTGGCAGTCCTGTTCCTGAAGTAGTCACCTATCCAAGCCAAGAGCTTTCCTCTGATTCCCTTCTGGATCAGGCTTTCCTGAATGGTAAGCGGACTTGCCAGTTCAAAAGCCTTCTCCATGTCAAGGAATACCACCACAGCTGGGCCCCTGCTGATTGTGCTTAAGAGCGTGGCTATGCTGTGTGCTGTGCCCATGCCCCTTGTGAACCCGTGGAGGTGTTCGTGCGGGGGTCCCGTTTTCCATTGAAGCCGGTTTAGTACCATCCTCTCGGCCGTCTTGGCCAGGCAGCTGAGCAGAGAGATGGGGCGGTACTTCCCCGGCTCCTTTGGTTTTGGGACGGGAACTATGGTAGCCCTCTTCCAACATTGGGGTAGAGTGGAAGTTTCCCAGGACTTGTTGATGAGTTGCAAGATTGCACGCTCACCTGCTAGTCCTAGGTGGGAGATAATGGGGTACGAGATCCCATCAGAGCCCGGGGCTGTGTTGGAACTGGTTTTATAGGCTTTCCTTAGTTCCCTCAGAGAAAAGATAACGTCTGAGTTATCGGGTTCCGCTGCCCTTTCTCTGATCTGAGCGTGTCTGTCTGGCTGTAGACGCTCTTGTCTTGCCCTCAGCTCGGCTGGCAGACTGTTGCTGCTCGTTCTCGCAGAGAACTCGTGCGCCAGTCTGTTAGCCTCTGCTTGGGGGTCGTGATGGGTGCACCTCTGTTGGCAGTTTCCTTGGCATCCGTGACAGCCTCCATTAGGAGGGATAAGTTGTCAGGGGTTCTTTGCCTTCGGAATAGTTTTCGGCACATGTTCACCCTGTGGTTGACCTCCCTGATCTCGTCATTGAAGTACCAGGCGTCTTTGTGACTTCTGGACCCAGGCCGAGTTTTGGGTATGGTCTGTGAGGCTGCTTCATTAATGGCGTTTAGCAGGCTAGCTTCGAGCACTTCCACATTTTCGCTTTGTGGGGGATCATTGCATCTCAGACAGAGGGCCAAGGCGTTTTGAAACGCCTGCCAGTTGGCCTTGTCTGTTTTCCATCTTGGATTCGGTCTTAGGATTTCGGCTGGGCCAGCATCCATGAGGGTAGTTATAG
>NC_061843.1:14680768-14683268 GCF_019202785.1 Penaeus chinensis | reverse complement strand
AGAGTGCTTTTTGTGGGCTGTCATTTTTATCTATATTGTTTATATGTGTATCTTTACATCTCTTCTTTATATATATTTTGTCTCCATATCCTTGCAGGGTTTCCATAGACTTCATTACTGATGCACTGAATCACATTAAGGGCCTCTCAGCAGAGAACAAACTGAAGGAGGGAGACTTTAACTTCCTCACTTACTTGATGTCACGGAAAGAGCTCTCCCATAAGGATATTCTGACCATCACTCTTTCACTGTTTTCCGACGGTCTTTCTACGGTATGGTGGATGGGTTTTGTGGAATGAAGTGGTTTGATATGTATAAAATTATGTAACTTATGTTTCATTTGTGTATCTATAAGGCTCACTAGATAAACTCATTTTTGGATTGCCTGAATTGCATTACTAATATTAACCCACAGAGCTAGGATGGCATAACATGTATACCATGTCCACTATGCTTTTAGTTTATTAATTGTGCTTACTCATAGATGTCTTCATAGGTACTCCACTGAGAAGTCTATTACTAGTCAAAACTGTATTTACACTTTTTCCTTGATTTTTGGAATTAGAAAAAAAAAATTGTCATTATTATTATATTGATAGCAATGAAATTGTAATGTCAGCAATAACAAAATCAATATTAATAGCATAACTATTTTTTAAATCAAGGAATAGCAAAATTAGTCAGGTCATGAGGAGCCAACTAATTGAACCTTCGTGGCTGAGCACTTGTAGATTCATCTTTAGGTCACAAAAAACCTCAGACACTTAGATATATCCTCAAGCATGTCATTGTTATGATTTAACCTTATAGACTCAAAAAATACCAAAGAAAAGTCGGTATATTTTGATTTATTAATATGGTACAGTTATTCAGGCTAGTAAATGTCTATGATCATTGGAATTATCCAATTGTGTGAGATTTGGACTTGCTGTGGTTATAAGATGCAAAGCTTTAAGGAAAATTACATCCACTTCCCATGTGAAGAACAACAGAAGTGCAGTAAGTAAGATAAAAAAAAAGATGATTTGACTGAATCTGAGAAATATATTTGGAAGTTTCCACAGCATGCACTCTTCCATAATATTTTGCTTCTAATAAACTCAAACCAGCATTTTAGGTAATTTCATTATTGTCTATAAACTTTTTATGTGAAGTAAAAGAAAATATCTTTTCAAAACTGTACGTCAGAACACATTTTGGTGATATCTTTTGAAATTGTTTTTGTTTTGCTGCAACCATGAGCCAACATCAAACAATATATCAAAGTGTTTGGGGTTATGGGATACAATAGAAAATGCTTGTAATGAAATATATACACCAGCATATTATTACAGAAGAAATATTTTCCTCTATTGGTATTATTATCAGCATGTACCATAGAATGCCACAAAAATCCCCACAGAAGTACATAAGTTTAATATTATTATTATTATTCTCTCTCTTTGTTACTGAACCAGACATCACCTGTCCTCTTGGGAAACCTGCACTGTTTGGCTCTGTATCCAGAAGTACAAGAACGACTCTATGAAGAAATAAAAAAGAATGTTGATCCATCTTCACCTATAACAGTACACACAATCAATAAGCTGCATTATCTAAAGGCTTTTGTGAAAGAGGTATTTAGGTAAGTGCTGAAATCCTCTTAAATAGGTGAACTGTCAGAGTTTTAGGTAAGTATTGTTTTTTTTTAAATAAGCAGATGAAAGATGGGAAGTTGTAAAAGAGGTTTTTAGATATAAGTGATAGTCTTTGAATTAATTAGGTGGAATATGAGAGATCAAATTCTTTAGTTTTTGCTGCATTCAAATTAAGGCAGGAAAGGGGGAAGATGAGACTCTTGTGTGGATGACATTTAAAAAAGGAAAGATAAGGTAAAGATAAAAACAGATATGTTGCCCAGGTACTGTCCCATCTGTGTTTAGTGTATTCAGAGTAAGATGTCAGATAAGTCTGTATTCTTACAAGGGAATAGTTTAAAATGAAGTTCTTTTGTAGTCCAGAGCTCAGGTATCTGAGGGTTATCTGCTAGTTTGCAATACACTTTGCAATCTATGGAATTGGACCTACACTTCTTTATTTGGCTGTATAATTGAGAACTGATATTTTTTCCCTTTGTGTTAAGATAAGGAAAAATGTAGTTAGTTGAGTAGTTGAGAAATCTTTATTATGGATAACAGTTTAGGCACAGACAGTCTGTAAGAAAGTTTGGATCAATTTATATAACCATAGTTATTATAGGTAATAGGAATCCATAAGGTCTGTGATGTAACCTGAGTCATATGAGTGGATAAAGTGGATATAGTGGATAAAAAGAAGTGAGGCTTTATTCTTTAAAACACACTTTTTTGATATGTGGAAGAATGGCAGGAACTGTATGACCATGTACAGGCACAAGTTCATGCAAATGCACACCCACACACACAAACAGACAGATACACAAAAAGACAGACACACAAACAGACAGACACACAGACACACAAACAGGCAGACACAAAACACA
>NC_061843.1:14660768-14675768 GCF_019202785.1 Penaeus chinensis | reverse complement strand
AAGCATATTGACCAATAAGAAAAATGGATATTTTAAGTGACACTGACAATGAGAAAGAGTGAGTGAATGAGTGAAAGCTGCAAGATGACACATTTTAAGTACAGTAGTGCAAAATATATGAGAATGTTATTTGTATGTCTCTTGTTGTGTTAGATAGCAGATGAGTATTATTAGGTAAGTGTTGTTGATTTCGAAGTTAATATATTGCCAAGGAATGAATTTGAACTCTATTTCAGCCAAAGTAATTTCATTGGAGATATATATGTCTAATAGTTTTAACTGTAACCTCCCAAAAATAGATTTGAATACACTATATACAATAATATCATGTTTGATATATCAAGTTGTTTTTTCTTTCCTGTTTACTTAATAA
This sequence comes from Penaeus chinensis, assembly GCF_019202785.1. Lineage (NCBI taxonomy): Eukaryota > Metazoa > Arthropoda > Malacostraca > Decapoda > Penaeidae > Penaeus > Penaeus chinensis. The sequence continues at coordinate 14,675,395 of NC_061843.1, read as the reverse complement.
CAAGCTATGTCAGTCAAAAGCAATATGTTACAATTTTTTTATATGTATTATTTTGAACAGTTTGATATTTTTAAAAAGTATGAGTTTTAACATATTAGTATTTTTTTAAATTTTAGTATTTAAAATTTTAGTACAACTTTTAAAATTTTGGTTGTAGCTTTTAGTCTAGTTTTCATATGCATTTCATATTAAGAAAATAGGAATTAACAGTAGATATTTTCTCTTCTTCCTTCCAGGTTCTACCCAGTGGGAGAAAGTGTTCAACGTCTCCCTCAAAAGGACCTTGTTCTCAGTGGCTTCCATGTGCCAGCTGGTGTAGGACCTTGCTCTATTTTTTTACCTTGCTGATTGATGATTGTCTGTTACCTTTAAAGACATGTTAATAGGTGAAAATAGAAAAAAATGATTTAAAATATTGTCTACACTCTTCATCCATATTCATTCTTATGCACCCCTACCCACACACATAAAATGAAGTCCTGCATAATATTATGATATGTAAAATGTCTAACATTGAAACACCCAATATTCTATTTCTAGACATATCTTGATCTAAATCCATACCTGTGGTTGCTGAGTGACATGTACTTCAGTGATCCTCTGGTTTTACGTCCTGAGAGATGGCTTAGGGATTCTGCAGGAACCCTGGCAGTTGATCCCTACATTCTAAACCCATTCAGCATTGGAACTCGAATGTGTGCCGGTGAGTGCTTCTCTGATGAGGGTGTGTTATATATCCAAGAGTCATCTGATGTAGGTCTAGATTGTTGTAAGAGAAGAAGAAAAGTATAGGGGAGTGTATGGAAACACACAGAAAGGTAGAGTTAAGAAAGAAATAGAAGCAAAAGGAAGTGAAGAGTTGATATAATTGGGAAGAGAAGGACCTTAGCAGTTAAGGTGCTTTAATATTTTTTCTTTGAATTTTGTCATCTTGCAGGGCGGAGATTTGCAGAACAGGACCTGTTTGTGGGGCTGTGCAGGCTGCTCCTCAAATACCAACTAGAAGCTACAGACAACTCCCCTCCAAGGCAAGAATGGAGTGTCTTGCTGAAGCCAAAATCTCCACTCCCAATACGATTTATTGCTAGGGAGTGACTGCAATTTTTTCTAAATGTTTAAATTGATGTTATTTAATATTTAAATAGATTTTGGAGGTAGAAATTTAAAATTGTATAGGAAAATTGCAGTTTGAGTATGTGACCATCCAGCTTTCCAAAATTGCTTTTGTAAAAAAAAATTCTTTAAGTTGTCTAAATTGAACAATGGATCTGCAATTTAATCTTAACATTTTTGCGAAGTAGTACAGATTTAATGTTCAGCAGAAGTGCCTTCTACTTTTACAAACACCAACTTAAAAGGCAGCTTTGTATGGACAGCATACATACCCACAATGGCAGCCAAATGCAAATGTTCACAACATGTTACTGGAGAGTCCTCTGCTAAACCACAGATATATTTTGACAAAGTGAATTCCTTGTTAAGTTGAGATGTAGTGAGATTGAAGGAAATGGAATATTTCATTTTAGATGAAGGAGGGTTATTTGCCATAAAACTCGTTCACAAGATCTTGGGGATGAGGTGTTATTTTAAATTTTTATATTTTAGATTTTAGGACGGGCATAAATGTTGGTAATATTGTGAAGAAATAAGCAGCAGTTAAACCATAGATATATTTGGGTTTAGGTGCAATGAGATGTACAGATGTATTAAAATTTAAGGAAACTAAATATTTCATGTGATATGATAAAATGTTTTACTGGTTTAAGGGAATGTATTTTTTATGTATGGCTTTGACTATGTTCTTGAAGGTGTATTACCAGTGCATTTTCATGGAGAGAAACAATCTTTCTAAGTTGGCTGAAAACTCTGAGATTTATTCTACTTTTGTAAAGAAAGTCATTGGGATTGGCTAACAATGTCTCAAATCACCAGACTAGCACTGCATAACCTCACAAGCAGCCATGAAAGATATTTTAGCTTTAAACCTTTTAGTTTTTGGACTATGGAGGATTGAAAAGATGTTATAGATGACAAATGTTTTCTATTTAATTTTTGAAGGAGAATGGTTTAAACCAACAATGCAATCATTTGCTTTTGTATCTTGTATGGATAAAAAAGTAGCTTGAGCAGGCCAAAGGAGCTGTAGAGATATGGCCTACTTATATACCATCACTAAAGTACAAATAAAAAACTGAAGTACAAATAAAAACTGAAGTTTCACAAACACAAAAATGCACACTTAATGAAGTTAAGGCATACATCCAGGTTTATTTTATAGGTAGTTGTGTTAACCCAATGCCACCGGGGAAAATGAATAAAAAATGGGGAAAATGTGCTCATTTTCTATATGTTTTGTGAAATGTCTCTGAACATGGATGGCTCTGCTTGTGCTTAGCCACAAAGGAGTCCATTAGTAGACCTTGTGACCTTACTTGATTTGAATTGGCGGGAAAAATGTATTTTTTACTAGTGCTATGAATATCTATGGTGTTATTTTTATCATAAACATTATAATTACTATAATGTTATAAACATTAGTAACAGCAAAATAAGATAACGTAAAACATAATCGTAAATCAAAGAAAAGGGTAAACGGCGGGACAAGTATTACTCGTAATTGGCTCATTGGTGACAAGTGTACAAGTGTAGCCATCTATGTGTAAAAACAATCAAACAAGTAACTCACAGTGTGCATAGCACATACATACGTACACGTCATGCCCATCGGCATTGGAGTAAGTCAGGGGTCTGTTTGCTCAACATTTTTAATCATTATTGATTAATTATGAATGATCATATTAATCATTCCTGCCAAGTTTAAGTATATGAAATATACAAAATTGAGAATTCTTGAAGAGAATGTACCACTTGGTTTTAGTAAAGATTTGTCTCTCCTTTAGATCATTGTTAAGAATTTAAAGATTTATGTGCCATACAGTTTATCTATCAAATATGTGTGTGTGTGTGCGTGCGTGCGTGCGTGCTTGCGTGTGTGCGTGTGTGCGTGCATGCGTGTGTACATGCGTGCGTGTGTGTTTAAGTGGGTAAGTGTGTAAGTGTGTGTGTGTAAGCTGTTATAGTTAAGGCCTGAAAAAAGTATTTTTATTATAATCATATATATACTTGTTAGAACTGAATGTTGCCAGAAGGAGAAATAAAAAATACAGTTAATTAAAAATATTTTGCTATTTTGCTAACCTTTCTACTGACAGGAGTTGTATTGCTTTTTATTGCAAGCAATAATGACTGAATAGCCACAAACACTTGTTATTCAGCTGACAGCATCATAACTATCCTGTCTTGTGGTGGTATTTGTGGTGTTTTTGACCAGCTGTCATCCTGGCGACCTCCGACGCTCTCTCATATATTCTGGGGTTCAGGTGCAAAATACTCCTCCATCTCCATATTACCCTAATCCTCTCCACCTTTGATTATGGCTGTGCTTCATGCTCGGGATGATGTGAAGCGATGGTGTGGTAGTCTAGTTAGCGTTAAGTGCCTGCTTGCATGCCTTCCCGCTTTCAGCTGCCACCGCTGGCTAGCCTGGTGCGAAAAAGGGAGCAGCTATGCATAAGACTCCCCTGCCAGCTCATAGCCTCTCCATCATCAAGACTTCTACAGTGCCTCCTCGTGGCCACCCATGGAAACTAGGTACCTTGTGGTCCTAGGCTGAACTGTGGAGGCTCTTGGAGCAGCAAGAGGCCCTAAAGGTACGGAGCTATGGCCCACCGGCGTGTGGATACGCCCTGGCTTCGTACTAACTCCTGTCCCCCGCGCCCCCTGGGGTTAATGGGCGGCTGTGGGGAGGCAGGCCTTGCCAGTCGGCCCCCCCGAGATAACCACTGGCAACGTCTAATGTAGAAGTTGACGCTGGGGGGAGGGCTAAAGCCCCTCCTACCCAGCAAGTATGGCGGGCTGTGGGTCCCTCTGGGTTGGCGACCGCTGGGACTCGGGTGGGGAGGGGGGGTTACCCCCAATCCCAGCTGGGTCCCAGCGGCCGCCAGCCTGGCGTGATGTGATGCTTGTGGGGGAAAGCCCTAGGGAGCCCTGCAGGTGGATTATGGGGCCTGCAGCCAGCCAACCTCCCTATATGGGGCGGCGTCGGTAGGGGTGGCAGAGGTGGCGCCCACCCGGAGTGACTGCCCGAGGTTAGACCTCAGGCGGACTGTCAGGGTGGGGGCTTGGAACATCCGTTCCCTGCGACAGGACGATCGGTTACCACTACTATCGAGGGAATTGAAACAGCTGAGAGTTGAGGTGGCTGCTCTCTCGGAGGTGAGAAGACCTGGCAGTGGCACGATTAGTGTGGGTGGCTACACCTACTACTGGTCGGGCCGCAGCGATGGCCACCATCTCCAGGGAGTAGCCATAGCCATCTCCAGCAGACTTCAACCCTTGGTAGTTGAGGTCACTCCAGTCGATGAGCGTATCATGGTATTGAGACTGAAGCTTTCATTTGGCTTCATGTCTCTTGTTGCTGTATACGCTCCTACGGATGTATATAAACTTGAGGTGAAAGAGATGTTTTACGCCAAACTTGCATCTGTGGCAGACAGATGTCCTCGGCGAGATATTCGTATTGTGCTGGGCGACTTCAATGCGGTATCCGGCTGTGATCGAGCTGGCTACGAGATGTCTGTCGGTCCTCATGGCTCAGGAGCTGATGCTGGCAGTGAGAATAGCCTCCTTTTCCGTGACTTTGCTAGGTCCCAGAAATTGAGGATTTCTGGCTCCTGGTATCAGCGTTCTGACCCGCATCGCTGGACTTGGTACAGGGATACAGGAAGAGTGGCCAAGGAGATCGACCACATCCTCGTTAGCACTCGATGGAGTATCCTCCAGAACTGCAGGGTATATCGAAGCGCTGAGTTCTGTGGAACTGACCATAGAATAGTGGTGGCTACTCTCCGGGTCCACTTTAGAACCCCCCGTCGCCCAAATGAACACCCTAGGGTGTTTAATTTGGACAGATTGAGGGAGGACGAGTGTACCCGGGGGTTTGCCGGGGCTATCTCTGGTCGTCTCACAGCACTCGAGGGCCAGACAGACCCTGTTCTTATGTGGGATACCTTCAACTGTGAAACGCTTGATGCAGCTCAGGAATCCATTGGTGAACGCCCAAGAACAAGACAGAATTCCATCTCGCAGGAGACGCTGGAAGCCACAGATGCTTGTCGTGCGGCTCGACTGTCAGGGGATCGCACTTTGCACCGCTCTCTGGTGCGCAGGACTAGGTCACTGTTGAGAAGGGATAAGGAACAGTTTATCAGTAGTCTTGCAGAGGAGGTCGAAAGCCATTTCCTTGTAAATGACCTTCGTCCTGCCTACCAAGCTCTGAGAAAGCTGAACTCCAAGCCCCCCTCACAGACGACTGCAGTCCGCTCAGCAAGTGGCCAGATAATCTCAGATCCTGATGGGGTGCGTGTGCGTTGGGCTGAGTATTTTGAGCAGTTGTATAAGGTTGATCCACCAACAGTTAACATGGATGCGGGTAATGTTGAGACTCCTCTGCCAGAGGATCCATCAGCGAGGATCCACCCTCCCTGACCGAAATCAGGGGGGCAATCTCCAAGCTGAAGAGTGGTAAAGCAGCAGGTGTCTGTGGCATCCCAGCCGAATTGTTAAAGGCTGGTGGAGAACCTATGGCAAGGGGCTTGCATGCAGCCCTGTCTGCCATCTGGCAGACTGGTACCTTTCCCCCTGACCTGCTGAGGGGTGTGGTCATCCCTCTCTGGAAGGGGAAAGGGGATCGGTGGGACTGCAGCAATCACCGAGGCATTACACTACTCAGTGTACCAGGCAAGGTACTCGCACACATCTTACTGAGACGTATCAGGGACCACCTGTTGAGGCACCAAAGACCGGAGCAATCTGGTTTCACTCCTGGTAAGTCCACAATAGACCGCATCCTGGCGCTTCGAATCTTTGTAGAGCGCCGTCGTGAGTTCGGACGTGGGCTGCTCGCAGCCTACATCGATCTCAAGAAGGCGTTTGACACGGTGCATCGCGAATCTCTCTGGGAGATCCTGAGACCAAGAGGAATTCCAATAAGGATTATTGGACTAATAGCAAACCTGTATACAGGCACTGAAAGTGCTGTAAAGTGTGGTGGGGGCCTGTCGAGCTTCCTCCCTGTTAGTTCAGGGGTGAGGCAAGGCTGTGTTCTTGCACCAACACTTTTCAACACTTGCATGGATTGGATACTGGGTAGAGCTACTGTCCAAAGTCACTGTGGAGCAACTCTGGGCAATATCAAGGTTACAGACCTTGACTTTGCCGATGATGTTGCCGTACTCTCTGAATCTCTGGAAACCCTTGTAGCGGCTCTTGATGCATTTAGCAATGAAGCGAAGCCCCTGGGGCTAGAGGTCTCCTGGACCAAGACCAAGATCCAGGATTTTGGGGGCCTGCTACGTGCTTGCGGGGAAAACATCGAAGTCACAAAGAGCTTTATATACCTCGGTAGTGCATTTCACGACTCTGGGCTGTCAGTAGACGGATTGGCCTGGCAGCAGGGGTCATGAAATCTCTCGACAAGAGTATTTGGAGATGTCGGTACCTGTGCAGAAGGACCAAGTTACATGTTTTCAAGGCCCTGATACTGCCAGTTTTACTCTATGGTAGTGAAACTTGAACACTATCTTGTGCTCTGGAATCTCGTCTTGATGCCTTTTGTAACAGATCCTTGCGCCGGATCATGGGGTGCAGTTGGCGGGACCATGTGTCCAACCAACGGCTGCACCGTGAGACCGGTACAGGACCTGTTACTTGCACAATCCGTGATCGCCAACTCGGGCTATATGGCCACTTGGCTCGACTCCCACAGGATGATCCTGCCCATCAGGTTGTCTCTGTCCGAGACAACCCTGGGTGGAGGAGGCCTGTGGGACGACCGAGAAGGTCGTGGCTTGGGCAAATCGATCAAACCTGTCGTGAGGAACTAGAGATGGGCCGGGCCCCTGCCTGGCGGCTCGCCATGAGGGATCCTCGTAGGTGGAAGCGGAGGGTGGATGCGGCTATGCGCCCCTGCCGGCGTTAGCTCCATAATGATGATGAATGATGATATATATTTTTATGTCTCAGTCTCCCTTGACACCATTACGGCCTTCGCTTATCCTTAGGCGCCATCCGATCTTCTCCAGTTGAAAACCTATACACTAAATCAGACCTACCATCTCTTTTTCGACGTCGTGTCCTTTTGTCTCTAAGAAGCTATGCTCATTTTCCTATTCACCCTATCATCATGTCCGATCCCCTCCTCTTTCTGCCCAATCTTTCTCTTCCCTGGGTAATACCTTCCTCATGTAATTTCTCTTCTGCTTTCCTTGGTCTACCCAAATCAAACATCCCACATTCTGTCCTCCTCACACATTCTCTTGTACATATTTCTTGTCACTCCCCCAGTACCCATGTCTATACAAACGGCTCTAAATCCATCTCGGGTATTGATTTCTCTGTAGTATTTCCTTCTCACACATACAGCTTTTCCCTTCCTCCTGAATCGAGCGTCCTTACAACAGAACTATGTGGCATTCTCTTCGCTTTACAACGGATGTCTTCCATGTCTTCCTCATACAATATCACTCATACAATCCACACACCCTATCAACCCTATAATCCGTAAAATAGAAGACCAATTGTTTTATCTGTCTACCCGACAGAAAGCAATTAAGTTTTGCTGGATACTCAGCAATGAAAAAGCAAAGGCCTTGGCACGACCAACCCCGCTTTACACACACCCCATCCAATGACTATTACCCTTAATTCAGAAATTTCCTCTATAACCATTACCCGTCTTTCTGATCAGGTCTGACCACCAATAAACTACAAACCATAAAACTTCACATCAAACATACCACCATTGGAAAATACGGAATACTTTTGCGCGCTACATTGCACGTCGCCCCGGAACCCGTACCAAAACACTTGAGAGAGTAATACAGCCAGAGAGGAAGGGGATAGAAGATGGTCTATTTTTTCAAAGATATCCGGCTCCTGATCATCTCCGCCAGTATCAAACATCCAGGGATGTGATGATTGCCCTCCAGCAGAGTATTCAGACTGACTCATGAGAACTCACTAACAGCATCAATCATCTTACCAGCGTGGGATCTATGTGGCATCTAAACAACAAATTGTAAAGAAGAAGGCTCCTGTTGCTCTTCCCTAACAGAGTATGCCCAATCCTTGAATGATGCTTGGTCTGCACAGTCCAGATTGTGCAGCCTTCCTTCACATGTTCAAGAAGCCCTCTTCTCTGGGGTGGGAGCACCGCTGTCACCAGATGTAACGAGTGACCACCGCAAGCCACTAGATGTAACGAGTGATCACTGAAAGCCACCAGATGTAAGCGTAACAGAGATGGTCTTGGGCGGTCAATGAAAGGGGTCTTAGCTTGCTGGTTTATTGTTGAACATAGATAGACCCCAAGAGACCCTCGTGTCCCCGGGTAGAGCTGGTGGAGCTAAACCCTGTGTGGCTTGGCCTGTCTGCCGTCTCTCTGTGTCTTTCGTCTTACGCACGTGCCCTTTTATGTGGCGGTTCCCTTCGAGGGAGGATGTTTATTCCTGTGCGAAAAGAGAAAGCCGGGCGACATCTGCGTCTTGCCCAAATAGAAGCGCAGCTACTGGGACAGAGGTGTGAAGTGTACCATCCGGTCTTGCTACGTATTGTTGACAGCCCCTGCTCTCTCTGCCTGGTGGGTGCATTGCTACAAACAGACGAAGAAGACAATGTACCAATAACCGAAGATGAACTGCGTCGTGCACTCACTAAGGGTAAGGCTTCAGCTCCTGGTGAAGATGGAATCGCATACTCCGTTCTCCGTCTTCTCCAGGAGGTCCCTGCCAATCCCTTGCTTCTACTTATAAGCTCTGCCTAAAGAAAGGATGCATAGCTCTGGCGTGGACTACAAGCATCATCGTACCCATACCAAAGCCTAGCACTGGCAAGTTCCGTCCTATTTCCCTCCCCTCCATACTTAACCGTCTGCTCTACCGCCTGCAACCCAAGCTCTCACGTCGACTGTATGGTTTTCTACCTGAGCGAGGGACACACCATTGCCTTCTAGAACCAATAGCAATATGGAAATATGAAAGCAGGTTTTCATTATTTTGTGCGTATCATTCAGACAGCACCGTCTGAGAAGTAAAGTTTTGGAAAGGGGGACGACATGCTGCCAGAAGTAAAAGTTTCGGAGGTTCGGTCTATAAGGGAGGAGCAAGGGGAAAATAGTAGTTCAGCTCTTTACTCTCTTATGCATTAGTATTTATGACCTGTTGGTGATCCGAATGTAATCTCAGCGACATAAAGGAATTTGGCAGAGGACCTCTTCCCAGAGAGATGGCCCTTGCAGGGTCTATGTCTATGCCTTGGCGATTTCTTACCAAGAACACCAAGTGCAAAAAGAGAGAGATGGTGGTGCAAAAGAAGAGAGAGAAAGGTGCAAAGGAAGAGAGAGAAAGGTGCAAAGGAAGAGAGAGAAAGGTGCAAAAGAAGAGAGAGAAAGGTGCAAAAGAGGAGAGAGAAAGGTGCAAAAGAAGAAAGAGAAAGGTGCAAAAGAAGAGAGAGAAAGGTGCAAAGGAAGAGAGAGAAAGGTGCAAAGGAAGAGAGAGAAAGGTGCAAAGGAAGAGAGAGAAAGGTGCAAAGGAAGAGAGAGAAAGGTGCAGAGGAAGAGAGAGAAAGGTGCAAAGGAAGAGAGAGAAAGGTGCAAAAGAAGAGAGAGAAAGGTGCAAAAGAAGAGAGAGAAAGGTGCAAAAGAAGAGAGAGAAAGGTGCAAAAGAAGAGAGAGAAAGGACCAAAAGAAGAGAGAGAAAGGTGCTAAAGAAGAGGATGTTACAAAGATTTTGGAATTCCGTTTGCATTTATTCTCTCAAGTTACAGGACTTCGATGTTATCTACTTACTTTCCACTTTGTTGTCCACGTAGAAGATTTATATTACGTACATATACATTCCACAATCCCACTAGAAAAGTAAGTATTACGTATATAGATAAAAAGTTCATGAGGTCGTAGAGTTTCTCTGTAGTCGGTTAGGTTTATTCATACGTATGCTTGTGCCATAGCCTGCCGTAAGTATGGTTTGCCCTGTCCATTGTTGCTGTATTTCCTACTATAAGTTTTGAGCAAAGCAAGAACTCGAGTATCCTGTGGTACGGTTTCTGCGACAGACTGGTATCAGTACTGTTACTAATAGCCTTGCCCAACCACGGTACTTGAGCAGAATAGTAAAAACCCTAGTGCCGTTCAGGAAATTTCTCGGCACAGCTGTAATGCTTTCATCGTTTGCAAAGATTAAATTTGTCCAGTCGTTGCCATAATGGATCAAGTATCGCTCATTCTGCACATGGCCCATGTATATGCACATCGTCAATCGAATTACGTGCATCTGGCATGCAACTTCTGCTCAGTATCGTACGGAAACAGAATTGGTCAATTTGGTTACTTTCATTTTGACCCTGTCTTTAAAGACTGGACATTGAGGCATCATATACTCACTTTCATAGTGTATGATTAAGAGAAGACTTACCAGGGTTCATAATTCCACATACAGTACATTACAGTACATGGTAAAAAAGGCATTTAATACGTCAGTGATGCTGTGAAAGAGACTGTGAAATTATAATAAAACTTCGTCATGGTAACTGCTCATACAGTTTCACTTCGCGACATCGAACTGCGGTTAAATGAAAGTTTTAGAGAGATTCATTAAATCTACTAATTTTCTCTCTAGTTTCATCAAACTATAAGTTTTTTATCTCTACAGTAATCGGAAAGAAGATAAGATACAAAGGCAAATGTAACACTTTATATTTCAGTTTTACATTATTGAAAACTATTCATCCTTGTACTTATTATTTCTATTATTATAATTATAATTATAACAATAATAGTAGTAATTATTAGTATTGTTACTATCATTTCTTCTTATTATTATCATTATAATTATCATTACTATTATTATTGTGATTATTATTATTATTCTGATCTTATATCATTAATATCATCTTTATGGAAAACAAAAAGGAACGGTATTATTTTCATTAGTATCTGTGGAGCTTTATTCGAAGGATCACTTGCTGCCTGTCAAAATGTATACAAATTCGAATGTTTTTACTTCGACAGTGTTTATTCATCTATCTGCCTTTTGATAAATGTCAAAACGCATAAACTATATTTATTATTTATTGAAATTATTAAAGTATTTGTCATTTCACCTATTCGGCGATGGGTCGCGCGTGCGTTTTGTCGAGCTAAATGGATTAACTACTTGCAAGAAATTGCAGATAATGACGGTGCAGATAAAACCTATGGTTCTTTCTTTATCTTTAAGTATTGTATAAAGAAATCAAAGAAAACCTTAATACTGCTTTGGCAAACTGACCCTGCCTGCATGTGGATTTCTTAAAACATTTTGCAAATATGGATTCACTGGACAATCCTGAGGTGGCCGCGATAGTGGCAGAGGAAGAGGAAATCTGCTTTGCTAGAGCAGGCCGGTGGGATGAGGCGAGACAATGTCTCTAGCCAAGTCCTTTAAAGCAGCTGATCGAATAAAAGGCTTATTTGTTACAAAGGACCTTTGGGTTGCTCCCTTGCTGCCTTGAGCTATTAAAAAAAAAACGAAAAAAATTAAAAAAAAAAAAAGATAATTGTAGTGTAGAGCCACAAACGTATCTGGGACATAAGCTATAAAACAAGTTATGAATGGTCACGTGGACTAGATGTTTAGAGGGTACAAGTACATGCAAGGATTGGCCGCGTTGGCCGGATACCAGTAACATTAACATTATCAATTTTCAGATTTTTATTTGGCCCTATGATCTTTATGTAAATCAAGACTAACTTTTTATAACTCTGCGTCACCACTGTCTGTGGTAAAACGGCAGTGCATAAAGAGACGCATCATTGCACAACTCCAGACTGTCCTAAAGTTTGTCACACTGCTTGCAATGCCGATAGCAGCACTTTCAATTGCACGAAAGTTGGCTTCTTGCGTACACTCGTCAGACTGCATCGTTGACGATGCGGCAGAGCCTGCACTAGCAGGTGACACAAGTGAGGCTCCAGAAGTAATGAGAATGACAGCGACAACGACTTACCGAGTATCGAACCCAGTCAATTAATAACAATAAAGAAAGAATTACTTGCCGAGTTGAGTCGTAAAAAGCTCGTGCTGAATTTCTTTGAATCTGCTGCCCAAAATCTGGTTGAGAAAAGAGATGCTGTTGTCTCTATACTGGATTTAACTAACAACACGACATCAGTCAAATCCAGCTTAGGAGCACTAGGAGTGCGGTCTATTGCCGCCAGTTCTAGATACAAAAATAGACGAAGAGCGGGACGAACACCTCTCTCATCAAAAAGCTCACGAATGGTGGTCTTCCAAAAAGCCTAAACCAGGGGAGTCACTGCCATTTCTGATAGAAAGAAAACTAATGTTAAACAACATAAACAATAGAAACATTATCAGCAGCAATAAGACCCGCATCACCACCATTAACAACAGCCAGAGGCGTGTTCAGGCGCCGCAAAGACCCCCCAGCCGCAGGGAGTCAATGCCGCCTCCCTCACCTGAGCCCCACGCAATAGAGCGGCGCCAGCAACTCAGTGGGAACAGATGTAACACAGGGCAGGTACGTATCAGGTCAGTCACTGGGTAGAGAGTGAAGGAGCACTGCCAACTGTGCAAACGAACAGGTCACAGAGACGTAAATTGTTCTAGGAATTTGACCTGTTCTTACTGCCAACGCAGAGGCCACCTGGAGTAAGACTGCCGCACTCGGAAAGAGCACGAGAGACAAGAGCTTTTATTTATTAAGCTCACTACCGACCAGGCTAATAACAATGCCCTGTTGATCCAGTCACTAAACAAATTCATAACAACGCCTTAGTAATCAACGGGTGTATCACACGTCATCGCCGGCATCTAATACGCACCCATCCAGCTGGCTCTATGCACAGCAGTATGCCAGGTAGCCTGTCCATCATATCAGCCAATATCAAGGGTTTTCAGACGAACATAGTGGATTTAACCTATAGATTTACAATATCACACACCCCTAGCATCATTACTACCGTTGAGACATTCCCCAATCTTGATGTTCCTGCCACCTTTGGGAAAGTGAACGGCTACACCAATATGCTCATCTCGCGTCGGAGGGACCTGGCCTCCTCGACGGCTACATATTGCAAGTCCGCAGTCTTATGGAGTACATCCGCTTGTGTGGTCTGCCTGTCCACCTTCATATCTTCTGCTGGATCAGGTTTGGATGAGGGCGGAAGCAATCATACACTACAAAACACTTCAACCGCTGGATATCGCACTTCCACCATTGCAACACTGACGCAATGTTGGCGGCCTTTGTATAACGGTTATTGAAAAATGATGACTAAAGTGACCTTTTCCCTAGCCTTTGGGACGGTCATCGTTGTCCCCTTGTATCCCTAAGTCATTAGGGTCTGCTCCGCCTCGCATGTCCGCACCGTGAGAGATGGCCTTCTTCTGCCTTCTTTCAGCAGTGGTTCGAAGTAAAGGGTCATGTCTACGGAAACTAATTTTGGTAATGTTAGTGGGGTTCTTACTATGACCTCTGGGGGAAATGGAGTAACCCTGTACTGATATCGCATCATAGTCCGTGAAGCAGTCTTCTCCCCAATCTGACAATTTTTTGTTATAGATAGGGCCGTTTGTTGGAAAGATACAGTTCCAGTGCAAGTATTGAGGGTTCTGCAGGAATGTGGTTATCAGAGAAATCATTTATAGTTGATAATGCTATAGCATGGTTTTCAGATGTTATTGTGACGAGACGGGAACGGTCGGGTCGGCTACGGAAAGAGACTTTGCCTTCTTGTTTTTGGAGACATTGCTGGAAGAGAAGGGTGTTGTCAGAGTAAGGAGCTGCGGGAGGGATCACGAAAAATCGGTCCCACTTGGGTGGTCTAAATAGAGTATTTAAAATATTTGTAGAGATGGGGGTAGAAGAAGGGCGGGGGCGTGTGGAAGAGGTTGTAGTGTTGAGGGAGGTAGTAGTATGGAGAGCAGGGCAATAAGGCTGTAAAGGGAGGATGAGGTAGTTGATGAAGAGGGTTGTGGGGGTAGAGGGGATGAAGTTGAGCATGTTGGGAGAGTAGGAATGTCTCCTGGAGACTAAGTGTTGACCTGGATGGATAATGTACCAATAGGCATTGAGGGGAGGGTAGTAGTTGCAGTGTTTGGAGCTGTGGTAGGGCTATTTGATGAAGGGGCAAGCCTCATTGCCCCTAATAAGGGTATAATATCTTCATTATTGGCCATGGTAAGCCTAGAATATGTTGGGGAGAGAAACAGTCCATCCCCAGGGTCCCTTTGAGGGGTAAGGGATAGACAACTAAATCAGGGGAATACCGTGCCCATGGCTCCCTCAGGCCGTTCAGGACTGGCACAAAGTCAGCCTTTCATCCTTTCAGCATGGCTCTCACACCTTAGGAAGTGGATAGTAGAAAGGTTTGGGGAAGGGACGGAAACAAAAAAGCAGGAGGGGAGAAAAGACCATGCAAAATTAGTTGAGTCAAGGGTTGAGTCCCGAGGCAGGGGAGTCTTCACCTCCTAAGCTCCCCCATGACAACAACGGGCAAGGGATTGGGG
>NC_061843.1:14655768-14658268 GCF_019202785.1 Penaeus chinensis | reverse complement strand
CTTCCAATATTTTACAATATACCTCCTCTACTCCCTCTCTTCGAATAGCTTCTAGTACTGCTGGTTAAATGCCTTTTCATAATCGATGAATGCCATACACAGGGGTTTCGTATAATCGTTTATTTTTGCTCTTATTTAGGTGAGCGGAAACCTGCCTGTTCTCTAAGCTAGTTAGAATCAAGACTGTTAGAGATGCGAGTTGTGATGATTTTAGTGAAGAGTTTGTAAGTAACTGAAAGGAGGCTTATGGGTCGGTAGTTTTTTAGATCCTTTCCGTCTCCTGTTTTATGTATCAAAATAAATGTTGCATTTTTCAGGCTTTCGGAGTCTTTCCGTTAAGATGGCATTTCTTAAAAAGATTAGCTAGTTTAACTGTTGCAATTTCTCCTGCATCTATTATAAAGTCTATACTAATACCGTCTTCACCCGGTGTTTTCCCTCTCTTCATGCCTTTAAGCGCTCTCTTTATTTCTTGTTGTGATGTTAGGTACTTCTCTAGTTACCGCGATCGCTTCTACTCATGGCTGTCCATTTTAGATCCCTCTAAAAGTTTTCCACTACTCTTATGATTACATTCATATGATGTCAATTCTCCGTCTGGTTTCTCTATTGCATACATTTGATATCTTCCTATTCCAAATCTCCTTTTAGTTGTTGTCATGATGGTACCTGAGATCACTGTTTCATTTATTATTTGAGTATTGAATTTCCGTACAACTTCTCTCTTCTTTTTATTGATAGTCGTTGTTAGTTCAGCTAATTCTATTTTGTTCCTGTTTAACGATACTTTCATGACTCGACGTTTTTGAATATGGTCTTTAGTTTCTGTCGAGAGCTTACTGGAGCTTTGTTTGACGTTCTTACCACCTACAAGTGCAGATTCCTTTATGTCATTGAACTGTTTGTTGATTTGGTCAGTGTTGAGATCTTCGTGGAGTGAATATCTGTTCTGTCGCTATGGTCTTCAAGTTAGCTAAATTTGGCTGCGGTTTTCGTATAAGTTTATTACTTTCCTTTCTGAGGTGTATTTTAATTGGTCTCTGACCAACTTATGGTCGCTGCCTACATTCACATTTTTTACTATACGCGCCTATTTGAAATTATGAAGTCAATTTCGTGTTTGATGTCCGATGGCGATTTCCATGTCCACTTCCGCTCTCTCTCTCTCTCTCTCTCTCTCTCTCTCTCTCTCTATATATATATATATATATATATATATATATATATATATAGAGAGAGAGAGAGAGAGAGAGAGAGAGTGGGAGAGAGAGAGAGAGAGAGAGAGGGAGAGAGAGAAAGAGAGAGAGAGAGAGAGAGAGAGAGAGAGAGAGAGAGAGAGAGAGAGAGAGAGAGAGAGAGAGAGAGAGAGAGAGAGAGAGAGAGAGAAGAGAGAGAGAGAGAGAGAGAGAGAGAGAGAGAGAGAGAGAGAGAGAAGGAGAGGGAAAGAGAGAGAGAGAGAGAGAGAGAGAGAGAGAGAGAGAGAGAGAGAGAGAGAGAGAGAGAGAGAGAGAGAGAGAGAGAGAGAGAGAGAGATAGAGAGGACGGATTGGGGGAGGGAAGGAGAAAGAGAGGAAGGAGAGAGACACACACACACACACACAGAGAGAGAGAGAGAGAGAGAGAGAGAGAGAGAGAGAGAGAGAGAGAGAGAGAGAGAGAGAGAGAGAGAGAGAGAGAGAGAGAGAGAGAGAGAAGGGGAGAGAGGGAGAGAGAGAGAGAAGGGGAGAGAGGGAGAGAGAGAAAGAGAGAAGGGGAGGGAGGGAGGGAGGGAGAGAGGGAGAGAGGGAGAGAGGGAGAGAGGGAGAGAGAGAGAGAGAGAGAAAGAGAGAAGGGGAGGGAGGGAGAGGAGGGGGAGAAAGAGAGGGCAGGGGGGAATGGAAGAGAGATAGATAGATATATATAGAGATAGAGATAATACACGGGTGCTGGGGAACACTGGTATGCTCCTCTTGAGATGCATTGTTGTGGGTAAAAGTTGTATGTTATATGTTCTCATATGGGAATGAAAATGTACATTATCATGAAGATTAAAGACCAACCAAAAGTCAGCCTTTTTTGTCTTATGTTTGTTGATTGAATTTGGTTTATAAAAAAATAATAATAGCAATGTATATATATATATATATATATATATATGAAAGGAGAAAACACACTACCGTGTTGATACTATGGTATAAAAATTAAATCTAGTTTTACAGTGTGGGTTTTTATACCATATATATATATAATAATAATAATATTAATAATAATAATGCCTCTTTTGAAATCAGCAACTAGTTAAGAATTAGGGAAAACTTGTCAAAACTGAAAGAGAAAGATTTTTGTTCTGTATTTTATTTACCAATATATAAATAAGTACATACATATTTTTTAAAAGAAGGAAAATTATGGAAAAGGTAACAATTGATAAAATCATACACTTGTGCAATTTCTAAGTTTTATTTAAAATAGTATAAATGGTAGTCTCTTTTGCGAGATAACATTCATGTGGTATCATCAT
>NC_061843.1:14640768-14650768 GCF_019202785.1 Penaeus chinensis | reverse complement strand
TACATATCCCTGTGAATGCACCTCTCAGAGAAAGCGAGTTTGCTGCCTAACAAAAGAATTATTCATATTAGAGGAATTAATTACAGTAAAATAATTAATCATCATATGGAAAACCCATATACTGAATATCAGAGAAAATGCCAGCATTCTCTAATCAACTTCATATGAAAAAAAAAAAACTTGAATAAATCAGGTTAGTATCATGAGTGCTTCTTCAATTGAAACTGATGCTTCGCCAAAGAAAAGAATCAAATGGAAATGGGGGAGAAAAAAAAAAAAAAAAAAAAAAAAAAAAAAAAAAAAAAAAAGGTAAAATGCTTGTGCCTGCATAAAGCTACTCATACCTTCATTCGCTTTCTTGGCGAACACGTCGCACATACTGATACCCTCGAATAAAAGGTAAGCCTGTACCTACTTTCTTTTGGTAATCAAGGTACTTCTCCCCAAAGAACTTGATGAGTGTTATCTCCTCAAAATAGATTCTCTCATAGAAGAAGCTCCATGAAGCAAGTGCATAGGCTATGGTGCATATGGGGTTGACAAGGATCAGCTGGGTGCCGATGCTCCACCAGAACCAGCCAACGTAACTTGGGTGCCGAAACATACTGTAGGCACCCCAGGTCACCAACTCATGGTCCTTCTGCCTCTCTGTCTGTACAATGTGGTTGAAGTTAGTCTTCGCAGTGAGCATGGCTGCCTTCCTAATGATCTCTCCCCAGAGGCAGACCAGGATGCCAAAGGTACTGAGGTACCACAGGGTCTTCATTTCAGGCAGAAAGTGCCTCTCGATGAAGAACTCCACCCAACTTGCCACAGCTGCAAGGCCATAAGCAACACTGTGGTTCAACAGGTAGGAATCAAGGCTGAGCGTGGCAGGATTGCCAATGGCCGTGGTGATGTATTCCGAGTAATGGAAGAGAGTCAGCACTACCATGTACCAACCGAACACATGGTATGAGGAACTGCAGAGAACACTGACCATTACGCCTAGCCCACAGGCTGTGCCCAGGAAACATCCTCGTACAGCTATCTGGAAAAAACAAAAAACAAAAAATTATATATATACATATAGACATATATATATGTATATATATATATATATATATATATATATATATATATATATATATATAGACATATATATGTGTGTGTGTGTGTGTGTGTGTGTGTGTGTGTGTGTGTGTGTGTGTGTGTGTGTGTGTGTGTGTGTGTGTGTGTGTGTGTGTGTGCGCGTAAAAGGCAAATTCAGAATTCATGGGCATTTTCCTTTCAAGCACTAATGATGCCTTCTGTAAAAAGACATTGAGGTGAGGACTACTCTGAATCTTTCCTTTACACATCCCTGAAAGATCCTTCACAAGAACAATACAACTGCCTAATACATAATATCTAAGGCAAAACTGAGATTTGTAAGAGGAGGATGATGACACACTGTTCAGCAAAGTGTACAATGACATCTTCAGCTGAGGGGAAAGAGACATTTGCTACAGCTAAGGTTTCAGCTTGACCCAAACTCTGCTCTGCCCTCTGACCTCTGGCTGCCCAACTCCTGCATTGTTACAATGTAAGTATACTATTCTGGATTAAGCTTTTTCAAAGCCTTTATAACAGAGTAATAATAACTAACATATTCCTAATGCAATTACACACCACAACTCTGAATTACCAGGAAAAAAATAGCAGAATCTGTAAAAAAAAAAATGAGTCAGTGAATTAAAAAGGTGATAATCCATGACTTCAGTCACTGGGAGTGTATGTACTGAAGAGAAGGACTGTTGACAAAGGTTTTGTGTCATTATCATTATTATTTTTTCTAACAATAAATGGCTATATTTGTACTTCGTCACATTAAGGTATCAATTGCAGAAAAAGATATGATCAGTGACCTAGATGTCCATTATTAGGCTAAGCTGACCTCATCCATTTACTTCATTCCCTTATCATTGTTATCATTGTAAAGCTGATGATAATGATGATGACAACGACAATGACAATGACAATGACAATGATGATTGATGATGATGATGGAGAGAGAGAGAGAGAGAGAGAGAGAGAGAGAGAGAGAGAGAGAGAGAGAGAGAGAGAGAGAGAGAGAGAGAGAGAGAGAGAGAGAGAGAGAGAGAGACAGAGACAGAGAGACAGAGAGACAGAGAGACAGAGAGACAGAGAGACAGAGAGACAGAGAGACAGAGAGACAGAGAGACAGAGAGACAGAGAGACAGAGAGACAGAGAGACAGAGAGAGACAGAGAGAGAGAGAGACAGAGTATCTTGTCCATCTTGTCCAGCAAGTTGGACAAGATGGACAAGATATTTTGACTATTCGGAACTCCAACTCTGGCGTCCAAGACAAGTTACTCATCTTGTTCTCTTTCACAGCCAGGCAAGCAGGATGAGATGACATCACCACAGCATTTGTATGTAAGTAACCATAATATAATGTTAGGTAATTATATGGCCCTTTATTGTTCTTATCAAAAGTGTTTGTCAGTTGCAGATCAATTACCTATGCATCAGAGTAGTTATATAACCTATGTAGTGTATAAAATAAAGATACTGGTAAAATAAACCAGTGAATGTTTATCTTAAAACTGGTTGCATTGTGGATAGCGAAGGCCTCAGAGAATCTCAACATGGCCTCGTTGTCCTGCTGGTCCTGAGAAGTTGTCTGGACAAGTAAGACAAGGAGTTCCGAACACAGCATAATACACAAAGGAACAGGAGCATGAGATATTCACATGCTATAGTCTTATCAAGACTTCTTTCAGCCAGCATAATACTGTGTAACCTCCTTGTAATTTTAGTATCATCATGCAATGGTTAATGCACAACATCAATCATTTTAAGATATGGCTTTGCACTCATTTCTGTACTCAATTCATCCAGCCTATTTATTTTCACAGCCATTAATGCTATGGGACAATTACTTCTAGTTGGATGTAGTGAACTGTATGTTTACTCGTGTAAGGTTTTCTTGCAAATTCCGTGCAATTTGTTATTGTACTAATGGCCCTCATGTTAACCCAATGTTGATGGGATGATGTGTACGTACATACCATGCCCACTGTGAGTTACGTGTTTAATTGTTTTTACTCATAGATGGCTACATCTTAACTAAGTCACCAATAAGCTAATTACGAGTACTGCCTGTCTCCTCCATTTACACTTTTCTTTGATTTACAAAAATATTTTATGTTATCTTATTTTGCTATTACTAATGATTATAACATTATAGTAATTATAATGTTTATAATAAAAATAACACCAGTGACATTAATAGCACTAGTAAAAAATATTTTTTTCCCTCCAATTCAAATCAGGTAAGGTGACAAGGTCTACTGATTGACTTCTTTGTGGCTAAGCACTAGCAGAGTCATCTATGTGCACAGACATTTCACAAAAAATATAAAAAATGAACACAGCATTTTCCCTATTTTGCCAGCAGAATTGGGTTAAATGCTTTTGAAAGAAATCTATCAATGAACTTGAGAATGATGATAAATCCTCTAAGGATCTGAAGTGTGAAATAGTGTTCATACTTTCTTAAAAAATAATATTATTAAGAAATAATAACTATGTGACAAGTATAAAATAAGACTACATTTACAACAATCTATATGTATCAAACTACATTGTAATATAATGAGTGAAAACAAGTGAAAATAAAGTAGGTCAGTATTCACAAATACTATTGTAATGGAAGGCAACAATGCAATTCTTTACCCCTAAGGTTTAAGTGAGAATGATCTCATGGCTTGCTTCATTTATAAAATTCTAATAACCATAACAGTGGCATCCCTTTATATAAGCTGGGTAAAACTGTCTGGCTTTTTTCCTACCTCGATTTGGCTGTGAGTGAGGTTTATGTACTGTCAACTAAAACACCTGGTTCTGTCTAATAAGTTCCCCCAGCCACACTCACCATATCGTCCACATACCCTCACTCTCATCCTCTTCCTAAGCCCCTCAAACATTTATAGTTCCCATGTCTTTCTCCTTGTGAATGGAATGGAATAAGTGGAATGAGTGAAACAATAATTTTATTACTGTATTCCCATTTTCCTATTATTTTCTCTCCAAAATGTGGTATTACAATTCAAAGTCACCTCCTGACTGTTTCATTGTTCTAAACTCTATTAACAAACAGGTTTTGTTGCTCAGACCAACCACACAGATGTTCCCAAAGCTCACAGCATCTCTAACACACTTGCGCCCTCCCCCGAAAGAGAAATCCTAGAAATGAACAAAAGAAGGCCGGAGAGCCTGCAGTCTCTCAACCAAGGGGCTCCCAACGCCACCAACCTGCCAGCTCTTCCCCCTGAAGGCCAGTGCAAGGACGGCGTTGACGGAAGCGAAGAAGCAGCCGCAGTAGACCCAGGGATGGTCCTGCAGCCACTCCTCCGCCACTCCGAGCCGCGGCGACCACAATCCGCACGTGACAAGGAAGTAACTCAGGATCCCTAGGCCTAAGAGGAAGCTCTGGAGGCTTATCTGGCCCTCATGGACCATCCTGAAACACGAAATCATGTCGTAAAGTGGGGAGAAGAGGACGAGGAACCTTTGAGTCGAGGAGTCGCTCGCTCAATGTTTACTCGCGGGGCGTTCGCGGAGACGGAATCCAGAGGTGGATTCGGAAGCGGAGCTGCAGTGACGTCACAAACGGTGGATTTCCTTTGCCTACCTTTTGTCTCTCTTACTAGTTAGCGCTCACCTCCCTTCGCTCTAATCGCCCCACTCTGACATTTTTATGTTGGTTTTCGTCTTTTTTCTTTCTCTTCTGTTTTTACCCCCCTCTGTGTTTGCCTGTCCCTTTCCGTATCTCACTCATCTCTTTTGTCTTTACCAATCTCTCCGTCTGTCCCCCTATTCCCTTTTACATTTTCTTCCTCTCCCTCCCCCATCTCTCTCTTCATTTCTTATTTCCGCGATCTCTGCTTCCCCTACCCTTTCATCCTCTTTCTCTCTCACTCCTTCATCTGTCTGTTTCTCTCTTACTCTTACATTATGTTGCCTTCCTCTCTCTCTCTCTCTCTCTCTCTCTCTCTCTCTCTCTCTCTCTCTATCTCTATCTCTATCTCTCTCTCTCTCTCTCTCTCTCTCTCTCTCTATCTCTCTCTCTCTCTCTCTCTCTCTCTCTCTCTCTCTCTCTCTCTCTCTCTCTCTCTCTCTCTCTCTCTCTCTCTCTCTCTCTCTCTCTCTCTCCCACCCTCTCTCTCTCTCTCTCTCTCTCTCTCTCTCTCTCTCTCTCTCTCTCTCTCTCTCTCTCTCTCTCTCTCTCTCTCCCTCTCTCTCTCTCTCTCTCTCTCTCTCTCTCTCTCTCCCCTACCCTCTCTCTCTCTCTCTCTCTCTCTCTCTCTCTCTCTCTCTCTCTCTCTCTCTCTCTCTCTCTCTCTCTCTCTCTCTCTCTCTCCCCCCCACCCTCTCTCTCTCTCTCTCTCTCTCTCTCTCTCTCTCTCTCTCTCTCTCTCTCTCTCTCCCCACCCTCTCTCTCTCTCTCTCTCTCTCTCTCTCTCTCTCTCTCTCTCTCTCTCTCTCTCTCTCTCTCTCTCTCCCACCCTCTCTCTCTCTCTCTCTCTCTCTCTCTCTCTCTCTCTCTCTCTCTCTCTCTCTCTCTCTCTCTCTCTCTCTCTCTCTCCCCCACCCTCTCTCTCTCTCTCTCTCTCTCTCTCTCTCTCTCTCTCTCTCTCTCTCTCTCTCTCTCTCTCTCTCTCTCTCTCTCTCTCTCTCTCTCCCCAGTAAACGTCACGACACCACAGTGTAAGGACGTGTATAGTGTCCTCTCGTGACCTTGTGACCTGTCCTTAAAGGTCTGTGAGACCTTGACAATCAGGAATTCACAGACCTGTTAACCGTATATTGATCCAGTGTGTGATAATGTTCACATAACAATAAGTTATAAAGTGATACAAAGAACTAAAATTAAAACTAAAAGCGAAAGCACCCACGCACACTCCCAGATGTGCTGCGTGGCACCGTAGGCGACCCGTGTGCGTTACTGTTTATTTTCAAGGGACAGGCACTCAGGTTGGCCTTTTCGCGGTCGGGGGAATGACCGCGACCACAGACGGAGGGATGGAAACCGAGGGGAGGTACGATGTCCTCAGTGAGGAGGATATCGGTGGGACCCCAGCACGTCTGAAAAAAAAGCAAAGAGGCAGCTATCTGCCTCTGTGGAAGTTACACCTCCTGGACACCTGTATGCACACTTCAAGAATGAGACAAAACTGCGAACTCACGGTGACAAATATCGCTGGGTCTCTAAGGCCCTAAAAATGGACCCGTATAACAAGACATACGGATCCCTGGAGCTGAGAATCGGACGCAACAACGTCTATGTTAAATGCAAGAACGAGCAAATTCTTGCTCATATAACATCTAGCGGTGTATGTGGCGAGGTGCTCGAGAAAGCCAAAGTATTTGGCAAGGGAAAATGTACTAACATCATTGTGTTCGATGTCCCAAGGGAAATCGAAACAGAAGAAATTACAGCATATAATTAACGTATCATTCATGCGAGGCGCATGAAGACTAATGGAATGCTGACCCAGAGAGTCATCATAACGTATGAGGTGGAGGTAATCCCCAAAAGTATCAAAATGGTTGAGGGCATGGCACCCTTTAGGTGTGCCATCTTCAAATCCCTGACCCCGTTTTGCTCAAATTGTTCAAAGTGGGGCCACGGAACACGTGCTTGTCCACGAGACGCACCGCTGGTACTGCGCTCTTCCACACGGAAGTTCAGAATGTGCAGAAAAGATTTCCGAAGGAGAAAATGTCCCTCGTAAATGCGTTAATTGCCGACAAGAGCATAATGCAAACTCTCCATTATGCGCTTACTATCCAAAGGACAGGAAAACAAACAGTAAAAAAAACAGGCAGGCCTCCCCCCACAAAAGTCCCCGCCAGCCCCGCGCTTCGATGATGTGGGTGAATTCCCACACCTGCAGAGATCAACAGTGATGGCCCCTGCAACGGAAGCCATGGCACCGGCCACAGTACCAGCACAAGCAGGAGGTCAAGCTCTGTCAACTCAAGCACTAGCTGCAGCACCAACTCCAGCACCATATGCTGCATCAGTCTCTATACCACCTTCAACACCAGCTGCAGCACCAACTCTAGCACCATCTGCTGCACGAGCTTCAGCACCAGCTTCAGTATCAGTTGCAGCATCAGCTGCAGCTCAGCCCTCTCTGCAGCAGGACAAACAAGAGTCCAACGGGGAAATCAAAGAACTACTGCAAATGCTGCTTCGACAGATGGAGCAGATGATGTTCATGATGCAGCAACAAATGGCTCAGCAATCTCAACTTCAGGAAAGGATGTTTTCGTTCCTCCTCAATCAACAACATCACCCTGTAGTGGGCCTTGGAAATGGTCAAGTAATCAATGTCTCCAGTTAATCACTTGAAATGTATTACCTGGAACATAAACAGTTTGCAGAAACGCAAGGCAACTCTCTCCCAGTACCTTCACTCCGAAAATGTTGATGTGTGTTGCCTTCAGGAAGTCAGAACTAGTGATCGTTATGCAAAAATTGCGGGATACACATACTATGACAGACCAAATATTGCTAACCCCTTTACGAGAGGGCTTGGCATTTACATAAAGAACTCAATTCCATCGAAAGTGATTGGTGACAATAGTGACAACTCCTGTGTTGAATATCTTAGCATTAAAATATTTATAGACGGTAAAACTATCACCATCATTAATGTATATAATCCACATGATAGTGAGGTGGTACCTAAACCTCCTGACTGCATGATACATACTGATACTGTCTTACTGTGTGGGGATTTTAATGCTCGCCATCCTCTCTTGGGCTCCGAGGGAAGGACCATTGGGAAAAACGGTAAGGCTTATTATGACTATCTCCAAAATACTAGTGACCCCATACACTTATTATGCCCCTTCGAAAAAACTCATTATTTAGGAGGGAAATTGGACTATATAGCTCTATACAATCAGCACACACTACCAAGTACTGCGAAAGTCATCCCATTCTTAGTTAGTGATCACTGGGCATTAGGTATAACCCTCCCTTTTTGCAAAAGAACCCCACCCCAGCCGCGCCTTAGATACCACCTTGCTGCTAAATATCATTATGAATTCATTGAAAGAATTGCCTGCTGGTATGAAGACTTTACTCCTACCAGCCTGGATCAATTTAATGAACTCTCTGTCAGCAAGTTGGCAATATCATTACTCAAATACAGCCCAAAAGCCCTGCCAAGCACAGATCTTTATCCTCCAGAGGTAGACATGCACAACAACTGAACAAAGACCCTGAGATAAAACTGCTTAGGAGGCTCATACGACCTACAGTAAGTCAGCTACGACACTTGGGGAAAAACCCTTACTTAGTTAGGGATCTTGTGTTTTTTAGTAAAAAGATCAATGAGATAATAACACGGAAACGGGAGGAAAATGTTTATGCCTGGGCAGAATCAATTGACTCCATGACAACCATGAGTAATGTATGGAAGGAAATCAGCAAGATTAAAGGCAATACATGCAGTATAACACCACACCCACATCTAGAAAGGGTAGCCTCATCTCTCCTCAATAAATGGTGTGAGGATTCTTCTCTTGATAGTCTTCCGTTATCCATACGCAGGTGCTCCCTTAAATTAGGCCATAAAAACGAAATTGAGTATCAGTGCCATCTCTTAGATGAGGCTGATGCACCATTTATAAGGGGGGAACTCCTTGCAGCCATTAAGACCAGCAAATCCACTGCACCTGGGGATGATGGAATCACTTACGACATCATCCGACTTCTTGCAAAGGTACAGGTTAAGGGAAGAAATCCTCTTCTTGATCTCTTCAACTTAACCTACATGGCAGGCATCTTGCCTACCACTTGGAAACAGGCAACCATCATTCCCATTCCAAAACCAGGACGGCCAGATGAATATAGACCGATTTCTCTGACGTCCTGCCTGTCTAAAACCTGTGAAAGAATTCTCCTTACTCGTTTACTCCACCAGATCAAAGACATGATTCACCCATCTGTCTTTGGCTTTCAAAAAGGGAGAGGAACACAAATGTGTCTAGCACAGTACCTAAATGGACGTAATGCACAGTCTTCTTACTTCATAGATTTTAAGGGAGCATTCGACAGAGCCTCCCCTACTGCAATCCTCCATGAACTAACTCTTTTAGGAATTAAGGGCAAGCTTCTGTTATGGATAAAGGATTATCTATCTTTGAGAAGAACAAAAGTGTGGTATCAAGGCAACTATAGTGCTAATGGCGAATTGGAATTAGGTACTCCACAAGGGGGAGTATTGTCCCCTACACTGTTTAATATACTTATGCACTCTCTTTGCAAGCTCAACGATGAATTAGGAGACCTATGCAGCATCACATCCTATGCTGATGACATTCTTATTCAGGTATTTGATAGGGGGGAATATGGTTTACAGAGGTTCAACAAAAAGTGTGCCTCACTTGGTCTCATAATCAACCCAATCAAAACTAAGCATATTTCCAGATCTCGTAAACTGCCTTACATTCCAAAGTTAGGTGGACAAACTATTGCAAGAACTGACACCTACAAATATCTTGGTGTTATGGTGACTGCTCCCCACCTTATGTCCCACAACTCACGTTTTACCAAGGATATTGTTATAAACATCAAGGAACGATGCCTTGTGCGTTTAAGACCATTGCAATACGTAAGTAACATATATGTAGGTGCCTCCCTGAGTGTCCTAAGGTTGATGTATATCTCCCTTGTCAGGTCCATGATAGACTATGCATGCCCAGTTCTTAGTATGCTGCCACCGAGTGCCCTCAAACCCCTTGAAGTTTTACAGAACAAGGCCATGAGAATTATACTTGGATGCCCAATGACTGCTAAAGTTCTCGTCATGAGGAAAGAGTTAGACCTCCCTTCTATTCACAGTCGTGTCATCCAAGTTAACACCATACTTGGCATCAGACTCCTGCAGCTTCAGCCTAGATCACAAATCTCCAATAGCCTATCAAATGAGATA
>NC_061843.1:14633268-14635768 GCF_019202785.1 Penaeus chinensis | reverse complement strand
AAAAGAGAAAAAAAAGTATGACAGCTCACCCAGCGTTACGGCTAAAAAGACAAATGCATGCTACTTAAGACATGATGGGAACGAGGGCAGAGGCCTTTGACGTCTACCAGTAGTTTTGTTGAGAGGAGTATTTTTTGTCTGAATATATTAATCGAGGTAAAATCTTCAAACAGGTAATAATGGTTATTTGTTTTAAAATTTGGTGTCTATTTGAAATAAAGGTGTTCATACATAAAAAATGTTTTAGTTATCTTCAAGCCATACTGTAAACAATGGAACAAAAATACTAAAACAAATTAAAGGTTCACTTGTACCTATATCAATTAATATAAAACGATTATAGGGAGCGGCGAAATAAGTCGCACTCTGATATGCCATTTGCATTATACAGTAAACAGTATTCCTTCTCACGGTTACCACTTCACGCTACCAAACTTATGCAAACAACTTTACTCACTAAAGTGCATATGGCAGCCGGACAAGACACTCAGCGCTTACTCCCAGACTTAGTATCCAGATTAATTACTGCGTTATACTCTTCTGTGGAAATAAAGAGTCAAGCCGTTTAACCACTATCTCTGCCCTACCAGTCATAGCCATTGCATTGAAGTAAACACAATCTCTTACACTCCCCTTGCGCTCGTAACGACCCCTAAACTCTGAAGTACCCATGCACTCTGAACAAAGGAAATATTGCACGTCGCCATTACGTTCTCGAGGGTCGTCAACGTACAAACAGATAAGGATAAATCCGATATGCGAAACTGAGTTTCGCCCGGGCTTTGTCAATGAGGGGAGGCCGGCCTGTGTCGACAAATGCCGACTCGCTAACGTGTGTCAGCTGGTGCTGACTCGGCTTAGTCCTTACCCGCCGTGGTGTCCAGCCACAGCAGTAACCTTTAGGCGACAATTTTAGCGCATGGGCGGGGCGCGAACCGCCGACCCCTCGGATGAGAGGCCGGCACGTTACCACTGTACTAGCCCGGTGACCTACAAACAGATACTCGTTTCTGTTCTGTATGTACAGTGAGGATAAGGACCGATCGTTTCGCAGAACGCGGCGCACAAACACGGTTCGCACAGGTCAACGGCGATATTGGCTGAGCCTTCTCAGCCGCACCGAGGATGATTGCATGCCACATGTATACAGTCCTTTCAGCCGCTGTGTCACGGAAGGGAGGTGATACACCAGCGGCTATAAATGAAGTGCGACAAATGATACAGCTTCTTTTATCTGACTTACCCTTATCCTTACAACAAACAATACAACACTGATAATACAGTGATACAGGTAATAGAGCTAGCTAAACATAATGCGTTATTAATAATACAGTGCTGCAAGTAATACAGCTGTACAGCACTTCGGATGGTGAATAATGCTACAGGTAATACAACAGTAATCATACAGTGTTACAAATGGTACAATGCTGACAATGCAGTTCTATGGTTAATATAATATTGACAATGCATACAATACAACAAATAATACAGCACTGATGATACAATTCTATAAATGGTAGATTGCCGCAAACGATATAGTACTAGTAATGACAATTCAGTTAAAACAATATTCTTACCAGTGATAGTCATGGCAGTTCTAGTAATCACGTGGTACAGATACACAACACACACAACACTGATGATACATACGGTGCCACATATTGATAATACAGTGCTGCTGCTAATGCAGTACTATTGATACAGTGCTATTGATGGTATAGGAGTGATACTACGAGTAATATAGCATTGATATTACAGGGATGCTATAGGTAATATACCAGTAATAGTATAGTACTACAGTGCGACAGTGATAGTACATTGCACTAGTAATACAGTATTACAGTTAATGCAACGCTGTTACAAGCATTCTGATAAAACACTTGACGTATGTGAGCAATACAACGATAACTGATGCAGTCAGCAACGAGCCAAACCAAGCGGCTGGAGCAACAATGCAATACAAATTAACTGCGTCGCCCGGAGAGAGCTGCCTGCCAACAGCGCACAATAAGAGTCGTTGAGCTGTTGCTGACCCATGTTGCTGTTTATCCTTGCCGGAAAAAATCTGTTATGACCAAACCGTGACTTTCAACTATAGAGCGATACAAGTCAACTAAATACTAGGGAAATTCCGGAATTTTGCCTTTCAGTTTGGCAAATATATACATACCTACACACACAAACACACACACACATATGGATAGAGAGATGGGGGGGGGCATATCCATTCCCCGTCTCGTACTGAGAAACATGATAACCCATACAGTAAACTATATCTACAACTTCTTGACCAAGTTTGGTTTCTCTTCTTGTTTTTGGTTTTGAGTACCCAACATTCGGAACCGTATGATGCAGTTGAGAAGATTCTCAGCTTAGTTTTAGGGATAATCTCTTGTTTTTCCAGATGTTGGTGAGAGCTGCTGTGGCATTTTTGGTTATTGCAATTCTTCTTTTGATCTTAGGTATGTCATCCTATTTGTTGGTGAGAAGGGCGCCAAGG
>NC_061843.1:14618268-14620768 GCF_019202785.1 Penaeus chinensis | reverse complement strand
TCTCATTTGATAGGATATTGGAGATTTGTGGTCTGGGTTGAAGCTGCAGGAGTCTGATGCCAAGTATGGTGTTAACTTGGATGACACGACTGTGAATAGAAGGGAGGTCTAACTCTTTCCTCATGACGAGAACTTTAGCAGTCATTGGGCATCCAAGTATAATTCTCATGGATTGTTCTGTAAAACTTCAAGGGGTTTGAGGGCACTCGGTGGCAGCATACTAAGAACTGGACATGCATAGTCTATCATGGACCTACCAATGGAGATATACATCAACCTTAGGACTCTCAGGGAGGCACCTACATATCTGTTACTTATGTATTGCAATGGTCTTAAACGCTCAAGGCAACGTTTCTTGACGTTTTAAACAATATCCTTGGCAAAGCGTGAGTTGTGGGGCATGAGGTGGGGAGCAGTCACCATAACACCAAGCTATTTGTAGGTGTCAGTTCTTGCATTAGTTTGTCCACCTAACCTTGGAATGTAAGGTAGTTTACGAGATCTGGAAATATGCTTAGTTTGGATTGGGTTGATTATGAGACCAAGGGAGGCACACTTTTTGCTGAACCTCTGTAGAACATAATCCCCCCTATCAAATACCTGAATAAGAGAGAGAGAGTGGGAGTGAGAGAGAGTGGGAGTGTGAGAGATTAGGAGTGTGAGAGATTAGGAGTGTGAGAGATTAGGAGTGAGAGAGTGGGAGTGAGAGAGAGTGAGAGTGAGAGAGAGTGGGAGTGTGAGAGATTAGGAGTGTGAGAGATTAGGAGTGAGAGAGTGGGAGTGAGAGAGAGTGAGAGTGAGAGAGAGTGGGAGTGTGAGAGATTAGGAGTGTGAGAGATTAGGAGTGAGAGAGTGGGAGTGAGAGAGAGTGAGAGTGAGAGAGAGTGGGAGTGTGAGAGATTAGGAGTGAGAGAGTGGGAGTGAGAGAGAGTGAGAGTGAGAGAGAGTGGGAGTGTGAGAGATTAGGAGTGTGAGAGATAAGGAGTGAGAGAGAGTGGGAGTGAGAGAGAGTGGAAATGAGAGAGAGTGGGAGTGTGAGAGATTAGGAGTGTGAGAGATTAGGAGTGTGAGAGATTAGGAGTGTGAGAGATAAGGAGTGAAAGAGAGTGGGAGTGAGAGAGAGTGGGAGTGAGAGAGAGTGGGAGTGAGAGAGATTAGGAGTGTGAGAGATAAGGAGTGAGAGAGAGTGGGAGTGAGAGAGAGTGGGAGTGAGAGAGAGTGGGAGTGAGAGAGATTAGGAGTGTGAGAGATAAGGAGTGAGAGAGAGTGGGAGTGAGAGAGATTAGGAGTGTGAGAGAGTGAGAGTGAGAGAGAGTGGGAGTGAGAGAGAGTGGGAGTGAGAGAGAGTGGGAGTGTGAGAGATTAGGAGTGTGAGAGAGTGAGAGTGAGAGAGAGTGGGAGTGAGAGAGAGTGAGAGTGAGAGAGAGTGGGAGTGAGAGAGATTAGGAGTGTGAGAGATAAGGAGTGAGAGAGAGTGGGAGTGAGAGAGAGTGGGAGTGAGAGAGAGTGGGAGTGAGAGAGAGTGGGAGTGAGAGGGAGTGGGAGTGTGAGAGATTAGGAGTGTGAGAGATAAGGAGTGAGAGAGAGTGGGAGTGAGAGAGAGTGGGAGTGAGAGAGAGTGGGAGTGAGAGAGAGTGGGAGTGAGAGAGAGTGGGAGTGAGAGAGAGTGGGAGTGAGAGGGAGTGGGAGTGTGAGAGAGTGGGAGTGAGAGAGATTAGGAGTGTGAGAGATAAGGAGTGAGAGAGAGTGGGAGTGAGAGAGAGTGGGAGTGAGAGAGAGTGGGAGTGAGAGAGAGTGGGAGTGAGAGGGAGTGGGAGTGTGAGAGATTAGGAGTGTGAGAGATAAGGAGTGAGAGAGAGTGGGAGTGAGAGAGAGTGGGAGTGAGAGAGAGTGGGAGTGAGAGAGAGTGGGAGTGAGAGAGAGTGGGAGTGAGAGGGAGTGGGAGTGTGAGAGAGTGGGAGTGAGAGAGATTAGGAGTGTGAGAGATAAGGAGTGAGAGAGAGTGGGAGTGAGAGAGAGTGGGAGTGAGAGGGAGTGGGAGTGAGAGAGATTAGGAGTGTGAGAGATAAGAAGTGAGAGAGAGTGGGAGTGAGAGAGAGTGGGAGTGAGAGGGAGTGGGAGTGTGAGAGATTAGGAGTGTGAGAGATAAGGAGTGAGAGAGAGTGGGAGTGAGAGAGAGTGGGAGTGAGAGAGAGTGGGAGTGAGAGAGAGTGGGAGTGAGAGAGAGTGGGAGTGAGAGAGAGTGGGAGTGAGAGAGAGTGGGAGTGAGAGAGAGTGGGAGTGAGAGAGAGTGGGAGTGAGAGAGAGTGGGAGTGAGAGAGAGTGGGAGTGAGAGAGAGTGGGAGTGAGAGAGAGTGGGAGTGAGAGAGAGTGGGAGTGAGAGAGATTAGGAGTGTGAGAGAGTGGGAGTGAGAGAGAGTGGGAGTGAGAGAGAGTTAGAATGATAACACACAGGTGGTGGACTTATCCTCTTTCTCTTGTATGGGACTCTTGAAGTGAA